>NW_027638702.1:165200-240509 GCF_951216825.1 Electrona antarctica
CTGTAGTACGTCCTCGGGCGACCTTTCTAGTCGACATGGCGCGCGCGAACGTTCCACTACACCGAGTGGCGCGCTACGAGCTTGTAGATCTGCTATTTAAAACCTTTGCTTCTGTAGAACGCCACAACGGTAAGGCCTTCCGGTCTGATTTACGGATATGTTATAGAGCTCCACGAGACGCACGCGTGGAACTGTAGTACGTCCTCGGGCGACCTTTCTAGTCGACATGGCGCGCGCGAACGTTCCACTACACCGAGTGGCGCGCTACGAGCTTGTAGATCTGCTATTTAAAACCTTTGCTTCTGTAGAACGCCACAACGGTAAGGCCTTCCGGTCTGATTTACGGATATGTTATAGAGCTCCACGAGACGCACGCGTGGAACTGTAGTACGTCCTCGGGCGACCTTTCTAGTCGACATGGCGCGCGCGAACGTTCCACTACACCGAGTGGCGCGCTACGAGCTTGTAGATCTGCTATTTAAAACCTTTGCTTCTGTAGAACGCCACAACGGTAAGGCCTTCCGGTCTGATTTACGGATATGTTATAGAGCTCCACGAGACGCACGCGTGGAACTGTAGTACGTCCTCGGGCGACCTTTCTAGTCGACATGGCGCGCGCGAACGTTCCACTACACCGAGTGGCGCGCTACGAGCTTGTAGATCTGCTATTTAAAACCTTTGCTTCTGTAGAACGCCACAACGGTAAGGCCTTCCGGTCTGATTTACGGATATGTTATAGAGCTCCACGAGACGCACGCGTGGAACTGTAGTACGTCCTCGGGCGACCTTTCTAGTCGACATGGCGCGCGCGAACGTTCCACTACACCGAGTGGCGCGCTACGAGCTTGTAGATCTGCTATTTAAAACCTTTGCTTCTGTAGAACGCCACAACGGTAAGGCCTTCCGGTCTGATTTACGGATATGTTATAGAGCTCCACGAGACGCACGCGTGGAACTGTAGTACGTCCTCGGGCGACCTTTCTAGTCGACATGGCGCGCGCGAACGTTCCACTACACCGAGTGGCGCGCTACGAGCTTGTAGATCTGCTATTTAAAACCTTTGCTTCTGTAGAACGCCACAACGGTAAGGCCTTCCGGTCTGATTTACGGATATGTTATAGAGCTCCACGAGACGCACGCGTGGAACTGTAGTACGTCCTCGGGCGACCTTTCTAGTCGACATGGCGCGCGCGAACGTTCCACTACACCGAGTGGCGCGCTACGAGCTTGTAGATCTGCTATTTAAAACCTTTGCTTCTGTAGAACGCCACAACGGTAAGGCCTTCCGGTCTGATTTACGGATATGTTATAGAGCTCCACGAGACGCACGCGTGGAACTGTAGTACGTCCTCGGGCGACCTTTCTAGTCGACATGGCGCGCGCGAACGTTCCACTACACCGAGTGGCGCGCTACGAGCTTGTAGATCTGCTATTTAAAACCTTTGCTTCTGTAGAACGCCACAACGGTAAGGCCTTCCGGTCTGATTTACGGATATGTTATAGAGCTCCACGAGACGCACGCGTGGAACTGTAGTACGTCCTCGGGCGACCTTTCTAGTCGACATGGCGCGCGCGAACGTTCCACTACACCGAGTGGCGCGCTACGAGCTTGTAGATCTGCTATTTAAAACCTTTGCTTCTGTAGAACGCCACAACGGTAAGGCCTTCCGGTCTGATTTACGGATATGTTATAGAGCTCCACGAGACGCACGCGTGGAACTGTAGTACGTCCTCGGGCGACCTTTCTAGTCGACATGGCGCGCGCGAACGTTCCACTACACCGAGTGGCGCGCTACGAGCTTGTAGATCTGCTATTTAAAACCTTTGCTTCTGTAGAACGCCACAACGGTAAGGCCTTCCGGTCTGATTTACGGATATGTTATAGAGCTCCACGAGACGCACGCGTGGAACTGTAGTACGTCCTCGGGCGACCTTTCTAGTCGACATGGCGCGCGCGAACGTTCCACTACACCGAGTGGCGCGCTACGAGCTTGTAGATCTGCTATTTAAAACCTTTGCTTCTGTAGAACGCCACAACGGTAAGGCCTTCCGGTCTGATTTACGGATATGTTATAGAGCTCCACGAGACGCACGCGTGGAACTGTAGTACGTCCTCGGGCGACCTTTCTAGTCGACATGGCGCGCGCGAACGTTCCACTACACCGAGTGGCGCGCTACGAGCTTGTAGATCTGCTATTTAAAACCTTTGCTTCTGTAGAACGCCACAACGGTAAGGCCTTCCGGTCTGATTTACGGATATGTTATAGAGCTCCACGAGACGCACGCGTGGAACTGTAGTACGTCCTCGGGCGACCTTTCTAGTCGACATGGCGCGCGCGAACGTTCCACTACACCGAGTGGCGCGCTACGAGCTTGTAGATCTGCTATTTAAAACCTTTGCTTCTGTAGAACGCCACAACGGTAAGGCCTTCCGGTCTGATTTACGGATATGTTATAGAGCTCCACGAGACGCACGCGTGGAACTGTAGTACGTCCTCGGGCGACCTTTCTAGTCGACATGGCGCGCGCGAACGTTCCACTACACCGAGTGGCGCGCTACGAGCTTGTAGATCTGCTATTTAAAACCTTTGCTTCTGTAGAACGCCACAACGGTAAGGCCTTCCGGTCTGATTTACGGATATGTTATAGAGCTCCACGAGACGCACGCGTGGAACTGTAGTACGTCCTCGGGCGACCTTTCTAGTCGACATGGCGCGCGCGAACGTTCCACTACACCGAGTGGCGCGCTACGAGCTTGTAGATCTGCTATTTAAAACCTTTGCTTCTGTAGAACGCCACAACGGTAAGGCCTTCCGGTCTGATTTACGGATATGTTATAGAGCTCCACGAGACGCACGCGTGGAACTGTAGTACGTCCTCGGGCGACCTTTCTAGTCGACATGGCGCGCGCGAACGTTCCACTACACCGAGTGGCGCGCTACGAGCTTGTAGATCTGCTATTTAAAACCTTTGCTTCTGTAGAACGCCACAACGGTAAGGCCTTCCGGTCTGATTTACGGATATGTTATAGAGCTCCACGAGACGCACGCGTGGAACTGTAGTACGTCCTCGGGCGACCTTTCTAGTCGACATGGCGCGCGCGAACGTTCCACTACACCGAGTGGCGCGCTACGAGCTTGTAGATCTGCTATTTAAAACCTTTGCTTCTGTAGAACGCCACAACGGTAAGGCCTTCCGGTCTGATTTACGGATATGTTATAGAGCTCCACGAGACGCACGCGTGGAACTGTAGTACGTCCTCGGGCGACCTTTCTAGTCGACATGGCGCGCGCGAACGTTCCACTACACCGAGTGGCGCGCTACGAGCTTGTAGATCTGCTATTTAAAACCTTTGCTTCTGTAGAACGCCACAACGGTAAGGCCTTCCGGTCTGATTTTCATATGTTATAGAGCCCAGCAACACCGGCCGACACCTCCAAGGCTTCCTGGGTGATGGCGAGGAGGAGGAGGAGGGCTGCCACGTCACCTCACAGTCCAACTGTCTGTATGTACGCCTCTGCTGTGCCTGAGGGAGGCACGCGCGCACACACACGCACGCGCACACACTCACCTGCCCAGGCCATTGATGCCAGACGACCCTCGGGCCAGGCACTGCAGCCTCAGCCTCTCCACGGGATCTGAACTCACACACAGACGTCTCTTGGCGTCCAGCGCCATCTCTCGGTCGTGCCTCGACGTCCTGGCCATGGCTGAACACACAGAGCACATTAATATAATGTGTAACATTATAGTGGATGCAGTTAGCTTAATGCTAATTCCAATTAGCATAGTTAGCTTCTTATCCATGCTACTGGTGACTGGTTTAGCACAATACAAACTCGGACTCATTACATAACATGCAAATCACACCACCACTCAATATAAAAATAAAACGTTGTCTTATAAAGCAGCATATATGTTGGAGAGGATTTGAAAGGACTGTAATATATGGACTAGTTCTGTGTTAGTTGTAAGTCATTCGCCCCCTGGGGCGTCGGTCAGAACACAATGGACAGGAGAGTGAAGGGGGTTTATGGTAGTTTACTGTATAGTTGTAGGCACAGGCATACAGGCATGGCAATGTGGTGGTATACAGCACTGAGTGCGTGTCAATGTGGTTTCTGCAATAAATACAGACACAAACAATAATAAGTATGAGTACAGAATTACCATACACTATAACAGGATACTGGAGCACATTAATATCATCATAACATTAGTACACACTACACCTTTCTATGTAAGCTGCCCAATAAGATCAACCATGTATCAATGACTCCATTAATAAGTCTCTGCGGCCCAAATCTGCACTAAATTGGCTTAATTAAACATCAAAGGGCCGACCGCAGCTGCGGGACGTTGCACAATGGCGGCGCCCGTGATATACACATGACCAAACAATTCACAGACCTAACGTGCTGAACACGGAGCTTAACATATACATACACGTCGGTTCTTCCTAAATGCACTCTCCTACATGTTACGGAAACATAGGGAAATATAATGAAGTGACGTGCCGAAGGCACGCAATGTAGGACATTGAATGAAGGAACCAAGTAATCAATCACTGTCACTCAAACCAGCGACGGACTAAACACACAGAAACAGCGGTGACTAAACAGCATACAGAGATGACAATCAGCAGGCATCACTGAACTAAATAATACACTTACAGTAGTCAAAGACGCACACTGGCACTGCAGTGCTGCACAATGAAGAAAGAATTAGGAGACGAGTGAACTTGTGAGACTTGCATTCACCGCTCCGCTCTGACTGGAATAATGACACACAATGCATTGCGCACTTAAGGTGGCAGGTACATGTTGCGCTGAACAGTTCTTAAGGTGGTAATCTTTGGAACCTTTCTAACAATATACTTTGTTTACATTCAGACCCATGGCTTTGTACAACTACTGGCCAAAGTTGAAGTTCATATAGTTGTAAAACATTCACCATAAAAGCCAAAATCGCGACAGAGTCAGCTATTCATTCATTACTAACTATTTCACAGACCTTGATGTGACTGTTAGCTGTGATAAAGTAAAGTAAACAAAGTGATGATGAATGACACGACACGAAACACACACACGTAGGATGTAGCTCTTCTCACAACATTGACGACACAGGTCGGTTCTTTATAAACGGGCATTTATTGGGTATTCTTCTCATCCCTCTGCTGTTCCATGCCGTGAGAACTATGTTCACACAAAATAATAAACACATAAACAATCAACAAATTACGTCGCAATACATAATATTGATCAAACAAAGAAATACAAAACATGTAGAAATGCGCGATGCGCAGGTGAACGTGTCCGTCAAAACACCACAATACAACACAACAAAGATAACTCTCAAATAATAATACCTCGTTGGCCGCTTGTTGTGTAAAGAGGTTCTTGATGCTTCTTGAGTTTCATACAGTCCTTTGAATGTCCTTTTGACCGTGTTTAATAACTTTAAACAGTTCAAACACACTACTCTGCTGCGAGTGTGCTTCCTTGTGCAGACCAGAGTCTGAATGAGTGAGAGAAATGTTTGTACCACCTGTGTGCAATGCCAGGCAATCATGCATCAATCAGTCAATCAATCATGGTCCAGTGTTGCTACTGACAGACAGGGAACTTGGTTCTGCCTCAGAAAGTTATCATCACAAAATGTTTACATTTTTAACCTCATATGAAATCAATTATGAACCACATATTTATTATTGTATCATGACATTATTATGAATTATGCTTTATGAACTTATGACCATGAATTGTTGTATTTTAGCTATTTTAGTCTTTTTAAAGTAAGCATTTTAATAGCAGCACTTACATAGGAAGTCAGAGAAACGAATCAAAGAAAAGACCGTCATCTGCCAGTGGAATTCAGAACAGCGCCACAGCCCATCCACATGTATGAAGGCATATGCCTCTCCCCTCCTCTCCTCTCCTCTCTTTTTGAATGAACAGACAAAACACAAAACACAACATGTTCATTAATGTTATTCTTCACAAACTAGACATTTTATTCATATTTAGAAAATGCAGAATCCAATGGCGTCGGTCTGGGCTCTCCACGCCGTTTGCAAAGGTCAATGGTCAGCAAAAAGACTGCCTCCTCTCCCCTCTCTCCACAGAAGTGAAAACAGACAAAACACACCTTTAAAATATGTTCCCTAACCCTATTCTTCGCAAACGAGACATTTTATTCATATTTAGAGCGTCCCAAATTCAATGGGGCCGGTCTCGACTTTCCAGGACGTTTGCAAAGGTCCATGGTCAGAAAAAAGACTGCAACGGTGACCCTTTGGGCCAAATTCTTAAAAAAACGGGGTGATATATATTTTTAAAAATATGTAAGAACCTCCAATATCCATATTCAGGACATGTCGAATCCAATGGAACCGGTCTCGAATTTCCACGACGTTTGCAAAGGTCAAAGGTCAGCCGAAAGACTGCCACGGTGACCTTTGGGCCAAATGCCTTAACAATTAAGTGATAGATATTTTTTTAAATATGTAACACTCCCGAATATCCATATTCAGGCCATGGCGAATAAAATGGCGTTGGTCTCGATTTTGTGGGACTCTTACAAGCGTCCGATAAAGGGAACTACACTGCAATGCTAGGCCTCGGGTCAGATTTGAGGTTCCGAAGGTCGCAGAAAAAAACTCAGACCATCACGAAGATCGGCTCGTCGCCGCGATCGCAGAGGTGTTCGGCCCATCCCGAACAGACTTACGATCGTCGTCGTAGGCGCGCGTGAACGTCAAACTTTGCTTCACTGGAACGCCACGACGGTGAGGCCTTCCGGGATGATTTTCGTCCTCGGGCGACCTTTCTAAGAGGCACGGTCTCGTTTCACTTTTTCGCTGTTAGACGCTGTTAGAGTCTATGGGTCTATGACGTGTCTGCATGCACAGAGCCAAAGTGAAGGACGTTTTGTACGACTGTCGGAGGCGTACGTCCGAGACACCTAACCGTTCGTCTCGGCTGGCTCTCCGACATATCCGAACGTCGGACCGTGATGTTTTATCGTTGGCGCGGTGTAGCGCGTCAAAGTCGGCAATTTGTAGGCGTTCGTTCAAGGCTACCGCCGCGGCCGTATGTCCGTTTGGCCCGAAACATATACGGCTGCGATCGGGGCCGCGACCCGGCCGCGGTGATGGTCTCGGATTTGTTCTGCGACTTTCGCGTCAAAGTCGCAAATTTCGAGGCTTTCGTGCAGGGCTACTGTCGCGACCGTATGTCCGTTTGGCCCAAACCCTATACGGCTGCGATCGGGGCCGCGACCCGGTTGCGGTGATGGTCTCGGATTTGTTCTGTCGAATTTCGAGACTTTTCTCGCTAACTTACTTTGTGGGAGCAGTTTATGCTAATGAAGGGCGTGGTTCCGGCTACTTTGTGGGTGTGAGTTATGCAAATTTGATGGGCGTGGTTTCGGCTACTTTGTGGGTGTGGTATATGCAAATTAGTGGGTGTCACTTATGTAAATTAGTGGGTGTCACCCCGCCTACTTTGTGGGAGTGGTTTATGCAAATGAAGGGTGTGGTTCCTGCTACTTTGTGGGTGTGGGCTATGCAAATTAGTTGGTCATTATGCAAATGAGTGGGTGTCGCCCGCCTACATTGTTGGAGCGGTTTATGCAAATGAAGGGCGTGTTTCGGCTACTTTGTGGGATTGGCTTATGCAAATGATGGGGAGTGGTATGCAAATGAAGGGGCGTGGTATGCAAATGAAGGGGAGTGGTATGCAAATGAAGGGGAGTGGTATGCAAATGAAGGTGCGTGGTATGCAAATGAAGGGGAGTGGTATGCAAATGAAGGGGCATGGTTCCGGCTACTTCGTGGGATTAGTTTATGCAAATGAAGGTGCGTGGTATGCAAATGAAGGTGCGTGGTATGCAAATGAAGGGGAGTGGTATGCAGATGAAGGTGCGTGGTATGCAAATGAAGGGGAGTGGTATGCAAATGAAGGGGCATGGTTCCGGCTACTTTGTGGGATTAGTTTATGCAAATGAAGGTGCGTGGTATGCAAATTAAGGGGAGTGGTATGCAAATGAAGGGGAGTGGTATGCAAATGAAGGGGCATGGTTCCGGCTACTTTGTGGGATTAGTTTATGCAAATGAAGGGGCGTAGTATGCAAATGAAGGGGAGTGGTATGCAAATGAAGGGGCATGGTTCCGGCTACTTTGTGGGATTAGTTTATGCAAATGAAGGTGCGTGGTATGCAAATTAAGGGGAGTGGTATGCAAATGAAGGGGCATGGTATGCAAATGCAGGGGAGTGGTATGCAAATGAAGGGGCGTAGTATGCAAATGAAGGGGAGTGGTATGCAAATGAAGGGGCGTGGTATGCAAATGAAGGGGAGTGGTATGCAAATTAAGGGCATGTTTCGGCTACTTTGTGGGATTGGTTTATGCAAATGAAGGGGTATGGTATGCAAATGAAGGGGAGTAGTATGCAAATGAAGGGGCGTGGTTCCCGCTACTTTGTGGGAGTGGGTTATGAAAATTTGAAGGGCGTTGTTTCGGCTACTTTGTGGGTGAGGGCTATGCAAATTAGTGGGTGTCGCTTATGCAAATTAGTGGGTGTCGCCACGCCCTTCGTTTGCATACCACTCCCCTTCATTTGCATACCATGCACCTTCATTTGCATACCATGCCCCTTCATTTGCATAAGCCAATCCCACAAAGTAGCCGAAACATGCCCTTCATTTGCATACCACTCCCCTTCATTTGCATACCATGCCCCTTCATTTGCATACCACTCCCCTTCATTTGCATACTACGCCCCTTCATTTGCATAAGCCGATCCCACAAAGTAGCCGAAACACGCCCTTCATTTGCATACCACTCCCCTTCATTTGCATACTACGCCCCTTCATTTGCATAAGCCGATCCCACAAAGTAGCCGAAACATGCCCTTCATTTGCATACCACTCCCCTTCATTTGCATACCACTCCCCTTCATTTGCATACTACGCCCCTTCATTTGCATAAGCCGATCCCACAACGTAGCCGAAACACGCCCTTCATTTGCATACCACTCCCCTTCATTTGCATACTACGCCCCTTCATTTGCATAAGCCGATCCCACAAAGTAGCCGAAACACGCCCTTCATTTGCATACCACTCCCCTTCATTTGCATACCACGCACCTTCATTTGCATACCACGCACCTTCATTTGCATACCACGCACCTTCATTTGCATACCACGCACCTTAATTTGCATAAACTAATCCCACAAAGTAGCCGGAACCATGCCCCTTCATTTGCATACCACTCCCCTTCATTTGCATACTACGCCCCTTCATTTGCATAAGCCGATCCCACAAAGTAGCCGAAACACGCCCTTCATTTGCATACCACTCCCCTTCATTTGCATACCACGCCCCTTCATTTGCATACCACGCACCTTCATTTGCACAAACTAATTCCACAAAGTAGCCGGAACCATGCCCCTTCATTTGCATACCACTCCCCTTCATTTGCATACCACTCCCCTTCATTTGCATACTACGCCCCTTCATTTGCATAAGCCGATCCCACAAAGTAGCCGAAACACGCCCTTCATTTGCATACCACTCCCCTTCATTTGCATACCACGCCCCTTCATTTGCATACCACGCACCTTCATTTGCACAAACTAATTCCACAAAGTAGCCGGAACCATGCCCCTTCATTTGCATACCACTCCCCTTCATTTGCATACCACTCCCCTTCATTTGCATACCACGCACCTTCATTTGCATAAACTAATCCCACAGAGTAGCCGGAACCATGCCCCTTCATTTGCATACCACTCCCCTTCATTTGCATACCACTCCCCTTCATTTGCATACTACGCCCCTTCATTTGCATAAGCCGATCCCACAAAGTATCCGAAACATGCCCTTCATTTGCATACCACTCCCCTTCATTTGCATACCACTCCCCTTCATTTGCATACCATGCCCCTTCATCTGCATACCACGCCCTTCATTTGCATACCACACACCTTCATTTGCATAAACTAATCCCACAGAGTAGCCGGAACCATGCCCCTTCATTTGCATACCACTCCCCTTCATTTGCATACCACTCCCCTTCATTTGCATACTACGCCCCTTCATTTGCATAAGCCGATCCCACAAAGTAGCCGAAACACGCCCTTCATTTGCATACCACTCCCCTTCATTTGCATACCACGCACCTTCATTTGCATAAACTAATCCCACAAAGTAGCCGGAACCATGCCCCTTCATTTGCATACCACTCCCCTTCATTTGCATACCACTCCCCTTCATTTGCATACTACGCCCCTTCATTTGCATAAGCCGATCCCACAAAGTAGCCGAAACATGCCCTTCATTTGCATACCACTCCCCTTCATTTGCATACCACTCCCCTTCATTTGCATACTACGCCCCTTCATTTGCATAAGCCGATCCCACAAAGTAGCCGAAACACGCCCTTCATTTGCATACCACTCCCCTTCATTTGCATACTACGCCCCTTCATTTGCATAAGCCGATCCCACAAAGTAGCCGGAACCATGCCCCTTCATTTGCATACCACTCCCCTTCATTTGCATACCACGCACCTTCATTTGCATAAACAAATCCCACAAAGTAGCCGGAACCATGCCCCTTCATTTGCATACCACTCCCCTTCATTTGCATACCACGCACCTTCATTTGCATAAACTAATCCCACAAAGTAGCCGGAACCATGCCCCTTCATTTGCATACCAATCCCCTTCATTTGCATACCACGCACCTTCATTTGCATAAGATAATCCCACAAAGTAGCCGGAACCATGCCCCTTCATTTGCATACCACTCCCCTTCATTTGCATACCACTCCCCTTCATTTGCATACCACGCACCTTAATTTGCATACCATGCCCCTTCATTTGCATAAGCCAAACCCACAAAGTAGCCGGAACCACACCCCTTCATTTGCATACCACGCCACTCCCACGAACTAGCCGGAACCACGCCCCTTCATTTGCATAAGCCACTCCCACAAAGTAGTCGAAACCACACCCACAAAGCAGGTGGGACGCAGCCCACTAATTTGCATAAGCAAAATGTGAGGTGTGTGAAATGCCCCCGGAAATATGATCCATCCATCCATCCATCCATCCATCCATCATCCATCCATCCATCCATCCATCCATCCATCCATCATCCATCCATCCATCCATCCATCCATCCATCCATCCATCCATTTATTTATTTATTCATTCATTCATTCATTCATTCATTCATTCCCCCCGGAAATAAATAAATAAACAAGGATAATCATCCATCCATGTGTGACGATTGTTTGACACACATCATGTCAAGTCATGTCTGTCTATAGCAAGAGGTGGGGGGGGGGGGGGGGGGGGGGGCGCCAAAGCATATTTTAGACTGATTCAGTATTGACCATATTAAGCCAGGTATCACGGCAGACAGCACTAATATAATAAACAAACGTGAACGGAGCACTGCTGCCAACATAGTACACGCATATAGTGGCCATACTGGCATACTCACCATAGCCTGGTCAAGGTTTCCCCTTGGTGGACGTGACATTTCCAACTATTGCCACCGCGAGAGCCCCGGGAGCGCGTCCGGGATGGCGGCCCGGTTCGAACGAGATTCCCCCCGTCCGAAACGGACAAGGGACGGCCGAGATAGGGCCGGGGACCCCCGCGGACCCCCTCCGCGGACCCCCGGCGGACCCCCGGCCCTATGGAGGGGCCGGGATTGATTTATCCTTAGTCTAAGGACTAAGGATCTATCTCAGTCCTTTGACTAAAAGGTAAAGTGTGATTTATTTGGATTTATCCTTATTATTGTGAAAGATGTCCCCCAAATGTAAATTATTAATTTATTATTATTATTTTAATAATTATTATAAATGTGCAAAAAATATATATATAATTTATTTTACATGATTTCCTCTGATGAGTCCTAGTAGTAAAAAGTAGTAGTAAGGTTGAAATCGTTTTTTGCAAGTAGAAATTAATCCGGGTTTTACAGGGTTAGTCATTCATTCATTCATTCATTCATTCCCCCCGGAAATAAATAAATAAACACGGCTAATCATCCATCCATGTGTGACAATTGTTTGACACACATCATGTCATGTCATGTCTATCTATAGCAAGAGGTGGAATTGCGTCAGATCTTCTACACAAAGCAAAACAAAAGGGAGCAGTGCACCACCCTGTGGCAACAACTGGCACTGCTGACTGTTACAAATTGACAGAGTGGATTATCTTGGATTACGTCCGTCAACATACATTCCAATAGTACATTTACTTGACTAAAAGGTAAAGAGTGATTTATTTTGATTTATTTATTCTGGATCCTTAGTCCTTGGTCCGAGGTCACGAATCTTGACTTGTCTCGAACCAGCGTCCTCTCACACCATCAGCAACTGCCAGAACCACTGAGCCATCATGGAATACTCTTAAAACTGGATTTTGGGTAATTTTATCTTTTAGTTTTTTTGGAAGGAAGGGAAGAAAAAAATAAAAAAGTCTATTTTACCAATGCAAAGGGTGAAATATTGTCATAATGTACGTTGTGTTTGTTTTGGAAAGGAAAAACTGTTTTAATGTACTTTTTACTGACGTTAGGGTAGAGTTTGTTTTAACAGTACAGGACTCTCTCTCTCACACACACACCAGAGACTGGCAGCTGATTGGCTCATTCAGGGTTGCCAGGTTGGTGGCTGTCAGGTTGTCTAATGCCTGCTGCCTTGTGTGTGTGTGTGTGTGTGTGTGTGTGTGTGTGTGTGAACCAGCTACACTGGCATTTAAACACATTCATATTGTAACTGTTGCCACTATAGGTGATATAGTTTGCTTTATTCCTAAAAGGTACAAGTTCATAATGAAGAAGTTCATAATTAAGTCACATTTACGTTTAAAACATTATTTCATGTATTTGTGTCAAGTTGTAATGCTTTTATTTTGAAGAGTCAAAGTCATGTTCTGTGTCTCGTTTGGTCTGCTCATGTAAATTGGGTACACAGGTTGCTAGCAGCAGCAGGTTGCAGCAGCTCCTTTTGCACTGGTCACACAAAGAGACTAAGTTACAAGAGACTGTCATAAGAAAGGTTATAAGGACCTAAGACTGAAGAGATTCCCTTCTTTGTTATTTGCACGCAGCAGCCAACGAGGTATTTGTTGTTTGTTTTATGTCTGTATTTTACTTTGGTAAAATGTTTGCATCTACATGCTGTGCATGTCATGTCGTATTTATGTTAATTGTAACGTGCTTGTTTTATTGTATTGTTTATAGTTTTCACGGTGAATTTGGAGGATCCACAAGTCTTCAAATAAATCACTTTCAAGGAAACCACTTGTGTCTGTCTGTGCTCGGAGGGAGTTACACATATAATATGACAGCACCACACACACACACACACACACACACACACACACACACACACACACACACACACACACACACACACACACACACACACACACACACACACACACACACACACACACACACACACACACACACACACACACACACACACACACCGAGGCATTGCCTAAAACACATTAAAACACTCAAACATTCCAGGTGACTAAAATGTGACTAAATGAAAACTATTCAAGGGACTGAAATGAGTTTGCTGCCAAAAACACAACACTGCATGATGTCATTTCCCCAGAGAGCAGACACGGTCCCCACAGGACAGGTCAGGTCAAAGGTCATACTGACTGACAGACAGACAGACAGACAGAGAGTCAGTCGGTCAGAAACTCAGCTAGTCACTCGATTGATTCATTTACAAACACACAAGTTGTGTGTGTGTGTGTGTGTGTGTGTGTGTGTGTGTGTGTGTGTGTGTGTGTGTGTGTGTGTGTGTGTGTGTGTGTGTGTGTGCGCTCGCGCGTAAATGGTGCATTTATATAGCGCCTTTATCCAAGGCGCTTTACATAGATGCATTACATGCATTACATTCACACATTCATACACCGATTTCGGCGGAAGCCATGCAAGGTAACAACCAGCACATCGGGAGCAATTTGGGGTTCAGTGTCTTGCCCAAGGACACTTCGACATGAGGAGCCGGGATTCCAACCGCCGACCCATGGATCATTGGACGACCTGCTCTACCTCCTGAGCCACAGCCGCCCCATATGCCGCGCGTATGTGTGTCAAGACATTTTATTAGCAACTACACACACCTGTTGCAAGGTCCCCTTTTGGTGTTTTAAACGTTTACTGGGGACCCCCTGGAAATCCCACAAGGGCCCCTGGTGGTCCACGGACCCCGAATTGAGGAGCACTGGCATACATTCTAAGCATTTATGCTCAGTTAGCTTTTATAAATGTCACTTTAAACGTGAAAACAGACTGCGCTGCTGTCTAGTCGTGTTCAAACCATTGTGATGATGCATTACCTATGTTTACTGGGGACCCCCTGGAAAACCCCCAAGGGCCCCTGGGGGTCACCGGACCCCAAATTGAGAAGCACTGGCATACATTCTAAGACAGACATGTCTGTCTGTCTAAAATAGCAGATCTACAAGCTCGTAGCGCGGCACCGAGTGCCGCGCTACGAGCTTGTAGGTCTGCTATTTTTGGGGGCCAATGTGTGTCTGTCTGTCTGTCTGTCTGACAATCTGTCTGTCTGTCTGTCTAAAATAGCAGACCTACAAGCTCGTAGCGCGCCACTTGTAGGTCTGCTATTAAATAGCAGACCTACAAGCTCGTAGCGCGCCACTTAGGTCTGCTATTTTTGAAAAATAGCAGACCTACAAGCTCGTAGCGCGCCACTCGCCAACCGGACCCCGAATTGAGAAGCACTGGCATACATTCTAAGACAGACATGTCTGTCTGTCTAAAATAGCAGATCTACAAGCGCGTAGCGCGGCACTCGTAGGTCTGCTATTTTGGGGGCCACTGTCTGTCTGTCTAAAATAGCAGATCTACAAGCTCGTAGCGCGGCACCGAGTGCCGCGCTACGAGCTTGTAGGTCTGCTATTTTTGGGGGCCACTGTCTGTCTGTCTAACAATCTGTCTTGTCTGTCTGTCTGTCTGTCTGTCTGTCTGTCTAAAATAGCAGATCTACAAGCTCGTAAGTGCCGCGCTACGAGCTTGTAGGTCTGCTATTTTGGGGGCCACTGTCTGTCTGTCTGTCTCTCTGCCTGCATGCTCTGGGCTGCCTGTCAGCCTGTGTGTCACCTCGATGCGTTATAGAAAGTAGGCAGCGAGCGACGGCCACAACCACGTTGTGTTCTGAATCGTCATTCAAAACCCCAATAGGGTTGCGTGAAGGGAGAGCTACCTGGTTCTTCTTCTCGTACGTGGGTGACTGGTCTATTTGGCAGTGAGAACGCAACGGGACTTTGCCGTTTTATCTGGAGACTGTCCCCGTCTAAAAGACGCCGAAGATTTCAAATGTATCGACGGTCACATGTTTGAGAAATTTAGGCTATTCCACTATGACACACACGTCCGCTTTTGGCTTCCATCTTGGATGCTAAAAGCATAGCATCAATGCTAGCGAGCTAAAAATGAGGTCCATCCCTGCTCTAGAAAACACCAATGTTCCCATCGCGCTCACCTGATAATCAGAAAAGACCTCCGAACATCGCCGGTCTGGTCAACACCACGGACAGCCCGTTAGTTTCCGAGAAAAAAGCGTGCAAAGGCCGCGACTAAAACAGAAGCTAATGGCTATTGAGAAACATAAGCAGTGCGGGTGAGGCCCTGGCAGCCTGACAGCGCGTCGCTTGTTCGAGTCCTGTTCATGACGACCTTTGCTGAATGTCTCTCCCCTTCTCTCTCTCCCTCTTTCCTGTCCATCTTCACTATCAATAAAGGCAAAAAGCCAAAAAGCCAAAAATAAAAAGATCAGAACAGAACAACAGTAGATAGAAATAGATACAAACAGAACAACAGTACATAGAAATAGAGTATACAAACAGAACAACAGTACATAGAAATAGATACAAACAGAACAACATAGCAGGGACGTGCACACATAGACATCAAAAGGGGGCTTCAGCCCCTGCCCTTTTACCCGTCTGTAAAACAAGTGCCCTCTCCAGACCACGATTTACTATGGCGAAAGAAATGCAAATGCCACTCCTTTCCATGCCATCCATGCCGGAAGGCAGCATTCAGGAGAAATTGCTATTTTTCCGATGTCTCCTGAACTTGAACACAGCATTTTGCGTTAGAAATCCATGTCGTTACACCGCATCTCCAGTAGATAAAGAGTGCTGGGTTGCGCCACGGAAATAGCTGATCTACAAGCTCTCAACGCGTCGCAGAGAGCTTGTAGATCAGCTATTTGCGCATTTTTTGTCCTAAAGTGCCCTCTTACGGGATTTCAGCACCTGCCTCTCTAACCCCCCACGCACCTGGTCTCAGGGTGACGTGGAGCCTCTGGGGCTGGATCTGCGTGACGTCGGCCGTGGCCCCCGCCGCCTTGTTGCTGAGGGGCCGGTCCTCCAGGACCTGCAGCCGGCTGCTGGGGGACTCCAGGGCCGCCAGGGAGCAGCCCGCCGCCACCAGCTTGCTCCGCAGGTCACAGCGGGACGAGCTGGCCACCCCGTTCCCAAAGTCCTGCATGCGTGATGGAGACAGGACAAGGAGGAAGTGGTCAATCAGTTATGAAACACACTCACACTCACACCACAGCCACTGCAAGCTGCAGGCCCTGGAACTTACAAAAATAGCAGATCTACAAGCTCATAGCGCGCCAGTGGCGCGCTATGAGCTTGTAGATCTGCTATTTTTCAATAGCTAAAGCATAACATAATGCTAACACCAAAAGGGGTTCCCGCCCAGAATGGGTTAATATTCGGGCCTGCCAACCTGCACATCGGGAGTAATTAGGGGTTCAGAGTCTTGCTCAAAGACACTTCGACACCAACTCTGGGGGAGCCCAGTATCAAACTAGGAACCTTGCAGTTCACCATCAGTCCCCTCTACCGGCCACTCTACCCCTAGGCCACTGCCGCCCCAGTAGTAAGCCTATGAATATTGTCTGATGAACCAATTAAAAAAGTCTACCAACAGAACCTAGTAAATTCACACTTTTTGGGCATGCTGTGGCCAAGTCCTAAACCAGACTTCATATCCAGGAACTTGGAGGAAATGCTACCATTTCCCTCTGTACTCCAGGACCTGGCTAAGATATGTATGCACTTCATTTAGCAGAGAATATCTCAACTGTTCTTGGCTAATATGACCGCTGCAAACAACTTAGGAACTGTGAAAAATACCCGGAAATGACCACACCAGACGGCTACTTCAAACATGGCTCTATCTTCTAAACTGTTTGTGCGACAGATTTCCTGAGATGCTCAAAATGTTCAGAATACTCAGAATACAATAGACCATTATGCACACGGCGGTCATCTTTCCACAAGTTAATGGCAGGGTGGAAACTAGCCGCAATTTGCCATTGACCGCCTATACGTACATCCAAACAGACAAAGTCCTATCTAATTGTATTAAATTATGTCAAACTCACTAACATTGCAGCTGTACGAAAAGCTTGAATGATGCTCTTTTTATCTGCAAAGTGTTTGTTTCATAAAAATCCACCATAATCTTAACCCATTCTGGGCGGGAACCCCTTTTGGTGTTTTAAGCATTATGTTCTACTTTAGCTATTGAAAAATAGCAGATCTTATCCTGTGTTTGATAAACTTTCAGAGTGAACGTTTTTAACTCAAATCTTTGCTTCTGAGGGGGTCCCTGCCTGGCCCTGGAACAACATATTTTCAGATAGGGGTCGGTGGCCAATTACATATATTTTTTGGGGTCCTTGACATGAAACTTTTTGAACACAACTGACATAGAAACATGGGTTTTTCACAGAACTGTCAGGATTTAGAAGACATTTGTAGAATCGATGGTAGGTCTAACTGGGTTAATAAGGCCAGTTCAATGCAGGTTTGATGTTATGAAATACCGTTACGCACGTTCGCACAGTTTTTCTCCATGCGTCTGCATTCGCATTGGAATGTTTCATGCTGCAGCAGGTGCAGGGTTCCCTTGCTTGCTTTTGCAGGCATATACTGTGGAAATGTCTTATTAACCCTATAGTGTCCTCATTCTGGGGCGAACATTCAGCAAAAGATATCCAATCTAAGATATGTAGCAGCAATCTTATCTACAGCTAAAGGATTGAGGGGAAAAGGTGAGCTTGTGGATCAGATTTCAAGGAGATTTGGTGTAGAGGGGAAAAAGGAGTGGACCAAGTATAGAGCCCTGGGAGCCCCAGGTCATCTAAACTAATATTACTAATAGGCCTACTGTATATTACTAGCACATTTTAAGTGGTTGTACTAGTAGATGTCAGTTCCAAGACAATAACGCATTATGTTTTCTGCATATTGGTCAGAAAATGTCAGAAATGTCACTTGAAGTGACATTTCAGATCCGCAGAACGCAGCAAATCAGGCTGCGGAACCCAGGCTACAGAAAATGGTTGAATAACGATGCATTTAACCCATTCAGGCCTGACCTCAAAATTTAAAAAAAATCTTCTAAATCCTCCAGTTTTCTGAAATAAATATTTTCACGATTTTTCAAAAATAGCAGACCTACAAGCTCGTAGCGCACCACTCGGTGGCGCACTATGAGCTTGTAGATCTGCTATTTTTCAATAGCTAAATTATAACATGTGATGCACCTGTGATGTTCCTTTTTACTGACACCAAGTTTAAAATAACAATCGAGTGCACAGAATATCAATATGAAGCAACTGAAAAACATGTTATTTCAATGGTAGTGAATGGAGAGAGGATTTTTGTCCTACCACGAAACTGCAACCAATGGGTGCGAAGAGGGGCACAACTACAGGCGGGACTTGACAAAGGGTGAATTGTAAAACTGCCGCGTCCTGAGGGATTCAGTGGCTGCAGGCTGAGCGTCCTGAGGGATTCAGTGGCTGCAGGCTGAGCTCAGGGTCCTGAGGGATTCAGTGGCTGCAGGCTGAGCTGCAGCGTCCTGATGGATTCAGTGGCTGCAGGCTGAGCTGCAGCGTCCTGAGGGATTCAGTGGCTGCAGGCTGAGCTGCAGCGTCCTGAGGGATTCAGTGGCTGCAGGCTGAGCTGCAGCGTCCTGAGGGATTCAGTGGCTGCAGGCTGAGCTGCCGCGTCCTGAGGGATTCAGTGGCTGCAGGCTGAGCTGAGCGTCCTGAGGGATTCAGTGGCTGCAGGCTGAGCTGCAGCGTCCTGAGGGATTCAGTGGCTGCAGGCTGAGCGTCCTGAGGGATTCAGTGGCTGCAGGCTGAGCTGAGCGTCCTGAGGGATTCAGTGGCTGCAGGCTGAGCTGCAGCGTCCTGAGGGATTCAGTGGCTGCAGGCTGAGCGTCCTGAGGGATTCAGTGGCTGCAGGCTGAGCTGAGCGTCCTGAGGGATTCAGTGGCTGCAGGCTGAGCTGCAGCGTCCTGAGGGATTCAGTGGCTGCAGGCTGAGCGTCCTGAGGGATTCAGTGGCTGCAGGCTGAGCTGCAGCGTCCTGAGGGATTCAGTGGCTGCAGGCTGAGCTGCAGCGTCCTGAGGGATTCAGTGGCTGCAGGCTGAGCTGCAGCGTCCTGAGGGATTCAGTGGCTGCAGGCTGAGCTGAGCGTCCTGAGGGATTCAGTGGCTGCAGGCTGAGCGTCCTGAGGGATTCAGTGGCTGCAGGCTGAGCTGCAGCGTCCTGAGGGATTCAGTGGCTGCAGGCTGAGCGTCCTGAGGGATTCAGTGGCTGCAGGCTGAGCTGAGCGTCCTGAGGGATTCAGTGGCTGCAGGCTGAGCTGAGCGTCCTGAGGGATTCAGTGGCTGCAGGCTGAGCGTCCTGAGGGATTCAGTGGCTGCAGGCTGAGCTGAGCGTCCTGAGGGATTCAGTGGCTGCAGGCTGAGCTGAGCGTCCTGAGGGATTCAGTGGCTGCAGGCTGAGCTGAGCGTCCTGAGGGATTCAGTGGCTGCAGGCTGAGCTGCAGCGTCCTGAGGGATTCAGTGGCTGCAGGCTGAGCTGAGCGTCCTGAGGGATTCAGTGGCTGCAGGCTGAGCTGAGCGTCCTGAGGGATTCAGTGGCTGCAGGCTGAGCTGAGCGTCCTGAGGGATTCAGTGGCTGCAGGCTGAGCTGAGCGTCCTGAGGGATTCAGTGGCTGCAGGCTGAGCTGAGCGTCCTGAGGGATTCAGTGGCTGCAGGCTGAGCTGAGCGTCCTGAGGGATTCAGTGGCTGCAGGCTGAGCTGAGCGTCCTGAGGGATTCAGTGGCTGCAGGCTGAGCTGAGCGTCCTGAGGGATTCAGTGGCTGCAGGCTGAGCTGAGCGTCCTGAGGGATTCAGTGGCTGCAGGCTGAGCTGAGCGTCCTGAGGGATTCAGTGGCTGCAGGCTGAGCTGAGCGTCCTGAGGGATTCAGTGGCTGCAGGCTGAGCTGAGCGTCCTGAGGGATTCAGTGGCTGCAGGCTGAGCTGAGCGTCCTGAGGGATTCAGTGGCTGCAGGCTGAGCTGCAGCGTCCTGAGGGATTCAGTGGCTGCAGGCTGAGCTGAGCGTCCTGAGGGATTCAGTGGCTGCAGGCTGAGCTGAGCGTCCTGAGGGATTCAGTGGCTGCAGGCTGAGCTGCAGCGTCCTGAGGGATTCAGTGGCTGCAGGCTGAGCTGAGCGTCCTGAGGGATTCAGTGGCTGCAGGCTGAGCTGAGCGTCCTGAGGGATTCAGTGGCTGCAGGCTGAGCTGCAGCGTCCTGAGGGATTCAGTGGCTGCAGGCTGAGCTGAGCGTCCTGAGGGATTCAGTGGCTGCAGGCTGAGCTGAGCGTCCTGAGGGATTCAGTGGCTGCAGGCTGAGCTGAGCGTCCTGAGGGATTCAGTGGCTGCAGGCTGAGCTGAGCGTCCTGAGGGATTCAGTGGCTGCAGGCTGAGCTGAGCGTCCTGAGGGATTCAGTGGCTGCAGGCTGAGCTGAGCGTCCTGAGGGATTCAGTGGCTGCAGGCTGAGCTGAGCGTCCTGAGGGATTCAGTGGCTGCAGGCTGAGCTGAGCGTCCTGAGGGATTCAGTGGCTGCAGGCTGAGCTGAGCGTCCTGAGGGATTCAGTGGCTGCAGGCTGAGCTGCAGCGTCCTGAGGGATTCAGTGGCTGCAGGCTGAGCATGCGGTGTTTGTTGCAAAGTTCTGTATTGAACTCTATAGTACCTAAATCTGGAGAAGTAGAGAGAAAAGGATCCTGCACACTGTCTTCACTTAGAATTAGTTTCAGGGCCTGGGCCGTGGCTCAGCGGTCCAGGCACCTTGGCTGGTAATCCAGTCTGGCAGTGTGCCGCGGGTTCGACTCCCGATCCCGACAGCCTTTACTGCATGTCACCCCCCCATCTCTCTCCCAACTTCCTGTCAGCCTACTGTCTGTCCCTCCATAAAAAATATAAAATAAAGGCGAAAGCGAAAAAAAATAGTTTCAGACCGTCATCAGGCATGCCTGATAAGATCCTAAGTTCATCAGACATGCCTGATGACGGACGGTCTGAACAACCAAAACGTTGCTCAATAAATCTAATTCTAAGTGAAGACAGTGTCCTTTTCTCTCTACTTCTCCAGGTCCAGACAGTTATCCGACGCACCTGTCCACTGTAGGTGTGCAGAAGGATCTTTTTCTTCTATAGTACAGTACCTATATCCAAATTGCTCTGTATTATTCACACAACTCTGTGTTTCCTAGAACTGCAATTATGAAAAAAATCATTAACATGGTGAAACACATCTTGATCGACATCATCAAGATGCGCACAGAGACAGCACCAGTGGAAACCATGCAAGGCAACGACATGCTCATCAGGAGCAATAGAGCGTCGCAGTCCCGTGCACGCCCTTTCAGAACGATTAGGGCACCAGAAGAGAATTTCCCATTCATTTTTCAGAAAGTATTTATTTAAAGGTCTTAAGCTCGGCCCGTGACAATAAAGTACTATAGACGAATAAGAGTTTAAGTCCAAGTTTTATTCTGACCCCTCCACGAAAAGGCCTCGTTGTCCATCATTATCCATCATTTATACATTATGGATAATTAGTGTGGACAAAATGTTTTTTGATGCTTTAATTAGAAAGTTAGAGGTTTTCCTCTTTCAAATGATTTGTTCGGCCCAAAGAATTGCGTTTATTGTCATGATTTGTCAGGAGTCGAGTTGGCCTTATCTTGTCCGAGGCATAAAGGTCTTTAAATAAATACTTTCTGAAACGTCTATGGGAAAAATGAATGGGAAATTCATTCGTCGTTCTGAAAGGGGGCGGGACTGCGACGCTCAATAATTAGGGGTTCAGTGTCTTGCTCAAGGACACAAGAGGAGTCGGAGTTCGAACCAGGAACCGTCTTCTTCCCAAACGGTCACTCTACCTCCTGAGCAACCGCCACAGTGCCGTCAAAGTGGCAGCGGTGTGATTTCATTCTTTTGTTTCCTTCCTTTTTGTCTGTATTGTTTTTTTTTGTGGTTTTCGCCTTTATTTTATATTTTTTATGGAGGGACAGACAGTAGGCTGACAGGAAATGGGGAGGATGAGGGGGATGACATGCAGTAAAGGCCGTCTGGATCGGGAGTCGAACCCACGGCACACTGCCAGACTGGGTTACCAGCCAAGGTGCCTGGACCATTGAGCCATGGCCCAGGCCTTTTGTCTGTATTGTTGATTGAATGTTTCATTTTCCTTACTCATATACTAAAAGATTTCCTTTTGTTAATACAACATATAATAAACAGTAAACACGATGGAGACGTAAGTTAGCAAAAATATTTATTTTCAACTTTTGTGTTTACAAAATTACAGAAGGAAAGAGAATTGCACGATGCGAGAAGACACTGTCAGGGAATGCAATATTTGAAGACTGTAATTCTCTCAGGCAAAATCAACACAATAGAGACGTCGAACCCAACGAGGCGTGCTCTGAAACCAAACATTCGACAGCTCAAGGTGGAGGACCACAAGCATGACTTCACTCCTAATCTTAAAGATGGAGTGCCGTGATTTTTGTATATTCTTTTTCCAGTTTTTCATGTGTTTATGAGGTGACGGTACTTCATAAGACCCCTTGGTGTGGTTGTTATGTGCAATGATGTCTTCCCCTTTGTATTTAGGGTTTCTTCCTGGAGGCTGAAACCTTGACAGTCAAACTGTGATATAGTGACATCACAATGTCATCCCCCTCCCCTAACCCCTCCCCCTTTATCATACAACCACAGCTGTGGGTGTGGCTTCGGTTCAGGTGGATCACCGCCCACCAGGCAAACCAGGCATACTTAATTAACTGGTGGGCGTGTCCACATAAAAATGGCATTTTAACAAATACTGTACACTTTTTTTTTGAAAAAAAACAATCTTCCTCCTTAATAATAATAATAATACCTGATAATCATGTTTTAGGGTGGGGGAAAAAATCACAGCACTCCATCTTTAAAGGACAGTTGTAGTTGCAACAAAGATTGTTGGATTCATTCATGAATCCACTTCAATACACTGTCAGCAGTTACACTTTGTTTTCAAAAATGCATGTTGTTTTGTTTTTTTGGTCAGTAGAAAGAACACAAAATCTCCTTGTATACACTGACACCACGGCGCCTCAAACTGTGACTCCGCCCACAACCGGGGGAAGTTGTGATTTGCGCTCGTTCACTGCAATGCAATTTGCGGCATTTTCAAAACAATATTGAGCAGAGTATAGCGATTATCAAACGTATTTGCAATGCCATACGTTGAAAGATCTGTTGCCCGTGGACAAGGCACGCTATACCTCCGCAAGTTAGATAGCATCGGCATAGATGTTTGTCCGTATGTGATTAAGGATTGGACCAAGTTGCATTGGCAGCCATAGAAAATTCTTACCCCAGGCTAAAACCGGATGTGACGTTTTTGGGTGTTCCTGTCTAGCGTGGTGTCAGTGTGTTTTTGGGCGTTCCTGTCTAGCGTGGTGTCAGTGTGTTTTTGGGCGTTCCTGTCTAGCGTGGTGTCAGTGTGTTTTTGGGCGTTCCTGTCTAGCGTGGTGTCAGTGTGTTTTTGGGCGTTCCTGTCTAGCGTGGTGTCAGTGTGTTTTTGGGCGTTCCTGTCTAGCGTGGTGTCAGTGTGTTTTTGGGCGTTCCTGTCTAGCGTGGTGTCAGTGTGTTTTTGGGCGTTCCTGTCCAGCGTGGTGTCAGTGTGTTTTTGGGCGTTCCTGTCTAGCGTGGTGTCAGTGTGTTTTTGGGCGTTCCTGTCTAGCGTGGTGTCAGTGTGTTTTTGGGCGTTCCTGTCTAGCGTGGTGTCAGTGTGTTTTTGGGTGTTCCTGTCTAGCGTGGTGTCAGTGTGTTTTTGGGCGTTCCTGTCTAGCGTGGTGTCAGTGTGTTTTTGGGCGTTCCTGTCTAGCGTGGTGTCAGTGTGTTTTTGGGTGTTCCTGTCTAGCGTGGTGTCAGTGTGTTTTTGGGTGTTCCTGTCTAGCGTGGTGTCAGTGTGTTTTTGGGCGTTCCTGTCTAGCGTGGTGTCAGTGTGTTTTTGGGTGTTCCTGTCTAGCGTGGTGTCAGTGTGTTTTTGGGCGTTCCTGTCTAGCGTGGTGTCAGTGTGTTTTTGGGCGTTCCTGTCTAGCGTGGTGTCAGTGTGTTTTTGGGTGTTCCTGTCTAGCGTGGTGTCAGTGTGTTTTTGGGTGTTCCTGTCTAGCGTGGTGTCAGTGTGTTTTTGGGCGTTCCTGTCTAGCGTGGTGTCAGTGTGTTTTTGGGTGTTCCTGTCTAGCGTGGTGTCAGTGTGTTTTTGGGTGTTCCTGTCTAGCGTGGTGTCAGTGTGTTTTTGGGTGTTCCTGTCTAGCGTGGTGTCAGTGTGTTTTTGGGTGTTCCTGTCTAGCGTGGTGTCAGTGTATACAGTCCATAAAAAAAGGTTGAAGAATAGGAAGCCTATCAAGACTTACCCTTTGGTGAATGTTTAGAAAGAAAGTTCCACAATTAGGTTATTACCATCACTGGTCCACGGTAGACCATACTTTGGATTACATTACAACATTTGAATGGTTTTTTTTCTGCCGTGTAAAATAACATTTAAATTATATTAGTCACAGTGCAAACAAAAAAAACACAGTACAGTATTTACAGTATTTACAAATTGAATTATATATTTGCACACATTTTCACATAGATTTTCAAGTTAAGACTTTGGCCTGCTTCACTTTTTACAGCAGAAACAAAAACTAAAATGACAAACATGCAGTGGTGGAAAAAGTACTCAATTGTTTTACTTAAGTAAAAATACCAATACTGCAATTTAGAACTACTTCGTTAAAAGGAAAAGTACGGAATTGAAAATGTACTTGAGTAAAAGTACAAAAGTATCGGCATCAAAATGTACTTAAAGTACTAAAAGTAAAAGTATTCATATTGCAGAATGTCCCATTTCACAAGTTCAAAATGTGTAGAAAACCTATTGAAAATAGCCGATCTACAAGCTCTCAATGCGTCGCAACGCAACGCATTGTGAGCTTGTAGATCGGCTATTTTCAAATGGCCGAAATGTATAGGGTTCAAGTGGTTAATGTATGTTTTCTAATGAAAATTTAAATCGCCAAAGTAGTCCGAGATGTAGTGGAGTAAAAGTAAAAGTACTGGAAATTGGAAATACTCAAGTAAAGTACAAATACCTCAAAATTGTACTTAAGTACTTCAGCAATAGTACTTAGTTACTCTCCACCACTGCAAACATGTTAGGATTGGAGAACAGGAGCCTTTTAATGAGCTCTCATTTATGCACACTTGCTAAATTGATATGCTGTGAGCAAATTGCATGTTGTCTGTAGGCCACGAAGAGTAACTGTTTTCTACTCTCAAACTGCCACAGCACTGCATGGTCTGATAGCTGGTTCAGGAAAGTGGTTAAGAGTTTTACGTTTTCACTGTTTTCACCGTTTGGAGAAAACATTCCCTGCATCACCAATGCAGTGACGCAAGCTAAGTGCATGAACATGAAAGGTCCTTTGTTTTTCCTTCCTTTTTGTTTAACAGCCCTGTAAGTTGCTGTTCATTCACCACGTCACAAATGCTGACATTCTCACACACAACATGGTATAGTCTTTACCTCTGGGGTACAAAGACAATTCCTGGACAAGGTTTCCCAAAACAAGTACTTCAAGGCAAAACATAACAGCTTGTATAAGTAACACAACAAACTGACTTTCCTTTGGAACAACGTGGAAACATGCACATTCGCTTCATGCTTGAGAACTGATATCATTGAAAATACAGTGCTGGATTCCATGCATCATCAAATCAGGTTCTAATTTAGACCTAATGGGACACCATGATGATGAATGAATGCAACAAATATGACCAATTGTGGCAGTGAGGGTGTCAGGGACAATAGTAGAACTTTACATGGAACCTTTACATGGAATACAAAAATAAAACATAAAGATGCAATTGCACAAGTCAACGTAATGGCTAAAAATAATGTCCTTCTTCTTCAACATAAATAAAGTGCCATGTAGTATATCTTACAGCGTAATGGCTAAAAATAATTTCCTTCTTCTTCAACATAAAGTGCCATGTATGTATGTAGTATATCTTAAGATGACGTAAATATAATGTCTCTTTTTGTCTATTAAATGCTTCATGTTGTTTCTTCTTTCCCCCTGTAATAAAACACAATACAATTGGTACATTGCATCTGTGTCCCAAATAGAATCGTCTTAGGAAACAGCTCCTTTTTTAAATACATTATATTACAGTATATTGCACTGACGCAAACGGCCCGGAGTGCTATAAGTGATGAAACCGTAACCAGATGACGTGATTGGTTGGGAGGGATGGTTGGTTCCCGACCAGGGGCGGCCTTAGGAATCTGGAGGCCCGTTTCAAGACCAAATATGAGGCCCCCATATATACCTATGACCAGGGCAGGAATTTCACGGCGGCCACGGCGGCCATGGCCGTCGTTGCCCCTCTCTTTGGCCTTGTGCCCCTCGAAAAAGTATATGCCCAGACGGCCACAGTGGCCGCGGTGCCCATGTGCCCCGACCGGCGCCCACAGCAGTTCATTTTACCGTTTGTAATCTGCGCAATTTTCCAGTCATTACGGTAACCTTCCCCAAACGTCTCGCGCAGACTTGTATTGTCTGTAGGCTATTGTAGTTGTGTTGCCATTTGCCAAGTGGTTTGATTCTTTCGCGTTACTTTGCCTCCTCCCTCCTCCTCCTCCGCTCCATGCACGCATACACGCACTGACAGCTCTCACTCACACTGACACTCAGCGCTTCAGGATTATTATCACACAGAGCCCGTGTGTTAAGACCCGTCTTCATGGACATATAAACTCACAAAACAACACCACGCAACAGCATAGACTGCAGGACTCCTCCACCATTTACCACGCTATCGTCTGCTACGTTAGTTGACAGAGTAAATTGTTTAAACAGCCAACGCTGGCCACTACACGGCTAATATCGCTAGCCAAACGCTAGTAGCCAAGCACCAGAGCGCGCTCACTGTACACCACGCGTCGCTCGCTTAATAATCATTCATTTCTGTATCAATGCGGACATAACGTGGTAAATGTTCATAAGCACACAATTGTACAAAATGCTTTTTACACTTGACTTATCTCCAGAGTCCTCAGTCCTGCAGCCCCACAATGCCATATGCCAGTCTAGCCTTAAAATCTACATTTATATGTTATTCAATATATTACTTTAGCACAAAATATAGGCTTTTCTAAACCAAGCCCTCATTCAAAAGTTATGTAAGTAATTAAGTAAATGTTATTTATAAAGCACCTTTTGAAACAAAGTTAGAAGGTGCTGAACAATTTGCACAGTATAAACAATAGAAGAAAATTAAAAACAAGGAACATATCACACAGTTGTGACTATAGCAGAAGAAAAACAAACAAGGCAGAACAGAAACATAGGGCTATAAAAATGAATGTAGCCTATTTAAGAAGAACTATTCTGAACCAATGTTCGCCTTTAAATTAAAAAAAATGTAATCATCCTTAACCTTTAAGCTAAAATAATGATGACCGGGGACTTAAAATCATTGTTTTAATTGATGGCCTTCATGCCCTGGCACTTGGCCTTGTGCCCTCAAAAAGTTGACCACACTAAAGGCCAAGTGGCCTTGCCCCTAAAAGGATGAAATTCCAGGCCTGCCTATGACATAATGATTCTCTTTATACAGGCATATTGAGTTGATACAGGCATATTGATACAAATAGTTTTGACTGTATAATATTGCACGCATTTACGCAGCAACAACACCTCTCCTCGTGCTATCGTCCCTTCACAAGTGTCTCCCCTTTACCTCCCAATGCCGCACCTTTTACCCAGGTTATTAACAGGAAATAGGTTGTAACTTAACGGCGTGGGAGAGAGTGACGCAGCAAATGAGCGAGAGAGAGAGAGAGGGCCAAGGGTGGCGGGGTGGCGGACTGACGCCTGGCGGTCAGTTGGAGCTCGGAGGCCCCCCTGAGGGTGGTGGCCCGTTTCAATTGAAGCTGGTGAAACATAACAAAGGCCTCCTATGTTCTCAGCAAGGCCTTGTTGGTCTTAGTTGGTTCAAAGCTCTGTGTACAGTACACTCTGTTAATTGGCATAACAAAGTACATTGGGAGGAAAAAGGGATAACAATTTATTTTTATGGCTACTAAATTAAAGAAGGAGAAGAGACTCGACCATCTTCAGATGTAGAGACCAGATATTCTGGACCCCGTCGAGAGGAGTAGAAACCGGACGCTCTGAACTAGACACGCGGTTGTTATATTATCCTACAACAACTTTAACATTGAAGTACATTCTCCCGATGCCTTTTGAGAAGGAAGTTGTTTATAAAGACTATATTGTGCTTTCCCCTGCAGGACACAGTGATTGAGATAAAGTGCATTTCGTTGTCCGATCGGCGGCACACATATACACACACACCTAAATCCTAATCGGGTATAAAACGGTTCCTTTTTTTGGTCCACATCTTCTGCATCATGCCGGAATAATGTACAAGTGTTGACATCTGAAATGTTGTTCCAAACAGCACTGACTTCAAGAAAGAAACCCAGAGTAGAAGGGTACAGTAGTAAAGGGGGAAGGTCTTAAAGGATATATTATGTCACTTTTCCCTGTGTTAAAATAACAAAACAAACAAAAAAGAGAAATAAACCTTCCAAGGAAGGGACTGCACACTCTGGGAACAAATTAAGACGGACAACTTACTGCATCATCAGCTTATTTATTAGCACAACGCGTTTCGCCGTGAGCTTCGTCAGGTGCTACAAAAAAAGGTTGATGATGCAGTAAGTTGTCCATCTTTGTTCCCTGACTGTGCAACTATAGACTTGTACCTCCCACGGGTTTCTTTTTATGTGCAGGAGTCCCCTTTTTGTCTCATTTTATATATATATATAGCTTTTAGTGTATATGTTCACAAACAAACACAGGGCAAAGTTACATACTATGTCATGATAATTGTGAGATGGGTGACGGCTGATTGAAGCAGACACACCTGGCATAGTGGCATATATAATATATATGTGTCTATTGAGACAGGAGGTCTCTCCACTATTGAAATCATCATAACTCGCTTATTACGAATGTCAGACCTTTATGTTATCAGACAGCATGGTTGGGCTTTCATGCTAAATCTAATCTAACATGATCTAACATGGATAGAAACACGGGGAGAAAGAAATAGGTACGTTTTCTTGCAGGTGTTGGCATGCCGATATAGCAGCAAGCAACGCTGATGTACAATCCAGTGGCCAATGCGGCATCTATGTATACATTATGTCTATGACTAGGGAGAATCAATGTGTATTAGGACGTTTTGGACCGCTGAGACCTGCCAACAAATCGTTTTAGAGATTCTGAATGTAAAGTTTGAGTATACACACATTCAAGAAATTAATTCTTCATGGAATGTATTTTCTCTGGTCTGATTGGTTTTGGTCTTATGTCAAGGTGGAATGAATGCAAGGGCAGAGGTATGCATATTAAAGTATTCATGTTAGGGCAGGAGATTAAATTGTGTCTTTTTCTTCTCTCTGTCAAGTATAGAAGTGTCGCCTCACAGCTTCCCGCTGGGGACGCTGTGGGCGTGTTCTCTCCTCCGCGTCATCAGCGCCCATATAAGTGGAGTTGGCAAAAGGGCCTTTCTGTGTGGAGTTTGCATGTTCTCCCCGTGTCCCCTAGGGTAGGTACCCTCACAAAGAACATGCAGTAATCCTGATCTCTAAACTGACTCCCCCTGGCCAGCCGGGGCACCTGATGGAGGGGGAAAGGAACTGGTCGGAATAACGTGTTCGCTTCCAACCAGGGAAACTCCCCCCTCATGCATAGAAGGAAGCATGAGGTCAGTCCGTTGCTCTCCCCAGGTTAGCAGAGGGAGTGTAGAGCCCAGGATTACACTAGACAATAATTGACACTGTGTGAAAAAAAAAATTAAAAGAAATCGTGGGATAAGAATTATGAAAAATAAAAATAAAAGTATAGAAGTGTACTTGTGCTCAATGTGAAGGACAGTGTCAAATATACTTGGAGTTCTAGGAATGTCGGTTGGTTCTGAACAATGACAATACTTTCATCACATGCTGCTGTATAGATTCAGGGTTTAGTTTTTTTAGTTGAACTCAACAGTATTCCCCTGACCTCATGTCCTCATCCCGTGTGACCTCATGTCCTCATCCCGTGTGACCTCATGTCCTCATCCCGTACGTGTGACAGATTATTTTTCTGTTACAATATGAAAATGGAGCCGAAACAAAGGTGATTCGTGGATATTCAAACAACGCATAGGCTACTCACACACAGGTACTACGGTGACGAGTTGGACAACGTCTGACCAAGCATCAGACGTTCGTTCGACGCGACAGGCTCCTCTGACTCATGTCAGTCGACGTGAGTCAGAGTGCTCGGCACGGGCACTCCCTCGCTAGTGCCTCGTTTGGGTGTGCCTTTGTCCGTACGCGGACAAAATGTGTCCGTAGCAAAGACTTGGTTTTGTCTGTGGCAAATGTTTAGATTTTCTTTTTAACACACCATTATAATGTTTTTATCATAAGACCCAGTTACTGAATGTCGAGTCACCAGATTTAGGAGTCAAACTATAGTACTAGTGGTTCTCAAATGTTCTATTTGCAATGTACACTCTCAGAGTTACAGACCTGTTATGGCCATTCTAGGGCTATCTCTTCATGTGTATTATTGTTCGCTCATTTTGCAAAAATGGAATTTTGACAAGAAATGTCCACCACAACAGTGGGACAGTGGTGCCCATCACGTCAAAATGTGTGATGCGACTTTTAGATGTTGGCCAACCCGCCGAAATAATACAACCTGTGAGTGTGTAGATTCCAACTATCCACAACAATGTGACAGTGGAACTATACAAAAAAAGAAAAAACCCCAAACGCTATGCTCGGACCCAGCCAGCCAGCCAGCCAGCCAGGGACACACATAGCTCCGCATAGGAGTGGTTGCACCACTCAAAAACATCACAGAAGTCTTTAAACGTTTTAAATTAGCCCTCGTCTGGTAGAGTGTACACTTTACACTTTAGGGCACAAGGTTTTATATACACTTTCTTTCTCCTCTCTGTAAAATATAAGCTTACGATTTATAGGAGCAAGAATGGGGGGTCACTTCCTGTTTGGCGAGGATTTTGTCACTTCCTGTTTGGTGAGGAGGACTTCCAGGAGGCGGAGCTTGGCCTTAAGATGCTTGTATTCCTGGTATTCTGCTGCCATGGGAGAACGGTCTTCTTTCTGACAGATCCTGTGGGACAAAATGAAGGACACATTTAACTTAATATTATTATACTGTACATTAACGTTGTGCAGTGTGGACTTTGTCATTTTAGAATGTAGATAAAAAGCATTATTTTATACCTAGCAGATATGCAAGAAGCTCGTAGCTTCTATGAGCTTGTAGTCTAGTAGCCAAAAAGTGAACCCGGACATGTTGAGTACACCAACGTTTTATGTTATAAATGTTGAGTATGGGTCCCCAGCATGTAGAAACTGCCGGATGCTAACTTGCATATGTTGAGCAATTTTCATAATAATAATAACAACCTATAGAAGGCAAAATATTCAAATTTTCATCATGCTTTATCTAGCATGTGATGTGTCAAACTAGGGGGTTTTCATGATGCTGAATCTATTTCAAACATTAATTTTGTAAAAAAAATACTCATTGGGCATTAAGCCCAATGAGTGTTTTTTTTTGCAAAACTAATGCTAATGCCCCCTAGTTTGACACATCAAATGCTACATAAAGCATATAGGTTGTTAATGGTATGGTCACATATTATGCCAATTATGAAAATTGCTCAACATATGCAAGTTAGCATCCGGCAGTTTCTACATGCTGGGGACCCATACTCAACATTTATAACATAAAACCTTGGTGTACTCAACATGTCCGGGTTCACAATGGGGCTCTATGGGCTGGCTACTAGACTATTGTAGAGATCTGCCATTTTTATTTCACTGTGTTTGTTTCACTATGAAGAATCAACTGACTGCGAGAAATGTACCCACATTTGATACAGTCTGACAAGATAAACGATACAGAGCCACCTCCCCGACAATATCCCCGGGACAGTTTGTTTATTTTTGGACCACAACTCTTATGTGAGACGATTTTAAGATGACCCTGTGTAATTAGAATAGAATATAAATGTATAGAATTGGCCTCAGTTCTTAATGGGTATAAACTGCATGGCTCTGGGAAGCAGTGCATCTCTCCTCCTCACCTCCCAGTCTGACGCTGAAACTCCTCCTCAAACTCCCTCAGAACTTTGCGGCTTCTCTTCTTCTCCGAGCGCGTCTCCCTCAGACACTGCAGGAGTTCAGACCTGGGGGACACATATTGTACAACGGCTGTAATGCTTGTTTGAAGTATAGAAGAAGCAACGATTAGCGCCGGTCTCAGTCTTCTGCTGCCACAGGGGTTCCCAAGCTGTGGTGCGAGGACCCCTTGTGGTGCGTGGACCCCTTGTGGTGCGTTCACCCCTTGTGGTGCGTTCACCCCTTGTGGTGCGTTCACACCCCTTGTGGTGCGTTCACACCCCTTGTGGTGCGTTCACCCCTTGTGGTGCGTTCACCCCTTGTGGTGCGTTCACCCCTTGTGGTGCGTTCACCCCTTGTGGTGCGTTCACCCCTTGTGGTGCGTTCACACCCCTTGTGGTGCGTTCACACCCCTTGTGGTGCGTTCACACCCCTTGTGGTGCGTTCACCCCTTGTGGTGCGTTCACACCCCTTGTGGTGCGTTCACCCCTTGTGGTGCGTTCACACCCCTTGTGGTGCGTTCACACCCCTTGTGGTGCGTTCACACCCCTTGTGGTGCGTTCACACCCCTTGTGGTGCGTTCACCCCTTGTGGTGCGTTCACCCCTTGTGGTGCGTTCACACCCCTTGTGGTGCGTTCACACCCCTTGTGGTGCGTTCACCCCTTGTGGTGCGTTCACACCCCTTGTGGTGCGTTCACACCCCTTGTGGTGCGTTCACACCCCTTGTGGTGCGTTCACACCCCTTGTGGTGCGTTCACACCCCTTGTGGTGCGTTCACCCCTTGTGGTGCGTTCACCCCTTGTGGTGCGCGAACCCCTTGTGGTGCGCGAACGCCTTCTAGGGGGTGCGTGTCTGCGTGACATGAAAAGGGTGGTGGTTTTATGGTGTTATTTAGCACAACCGGCAAAATCCAGTAAACCACTGTTGTAAGGAGATGTATAGAGCAGCTGTGGGAGTATACAGCAGGTGCATGTCTCTCAGTGCAGTGACATTCTGTGATTATTTGCCATAATCATATTTTAAAAATGTATAGTTTTCGGCCAAATACAACGAGACTTAGCGCTGGGGCGTGCGTCAGCTAGGTCAGGAGGTACAGGGGGTGCGTCAGCTAGGTCAGGAGGTACAGGGGGTGCGTCAGCTAGGTCAGGAGGTACAGGGGGTGCGTCAGCTAGGTCAGGAGGTACAGGGGGTGCGTCAGCTAGGTCAGGAGGTATAGGGGGTGCGTCAGCTAGGTCAGGAGGTACAGGGGGTGCGTCAGCTAGGTCAGGAGGTACAGGGGGTGCACGGCCAATAAAGTTTGGGGACCACTGGTTTAGAGCAAAGAGAGTACAGCCAAGTCTATGGACTTTTAATGTTTGTTTAGGGCACTTTAAACAAACAATGTTTGTATAAACTAGGAGTGATGCGGCCCTCACTTCACACGCCCATATTGATATTAAATACTGTTGTCATAGACTGGCCTCCAAGTATTAGGATTACTAGGATTACTAGGAGTACTAGGAGTACTAGGTAGTACTGAACTAGTACTCTGACAACGTGAAAGACTGACTGACTGACTGACTGACTGACTGACATCGTACCTTGATGCCTCGTGCAGATTGGCCATGTTGAACGCCTGCTGTTGACGGACAGCCTTCACTTCGTCTATCGGGGACACAAAGGCGGGATCACCGTCGTGGTCGCTGTCCTCCTCATTGGCCGCTGGCCGCGTCACTCTCTGAGGGGGCGGGACAGCTTCATAACTCACAGCGTAGTCGTCGTCAGACCCCTCCTCTTCCTCCTACCATGTTAGAACAAGAAAGTCATACTTCATATCAAGGAATATTGTCTGTGTGGCGTGCGTGCGTGCGTGCGTGCGTGTGTGTGTGCGTGTGCCTTACTATGATGGTAAAAGTAGGGCTGGCACACAGCAGGCGTTTGATCATCTGGTATCTGTCATACAGAGACTTGACCAGGCTGTCAGGCTGCTTAGAACCCTGAGAGAGGAGAGAGAGAGAGAGAGAGAGAGAGAGAGAGAGAGAGAGAGAGAGAGAGAGAGAGAGAGCACAGGTACAGTATGTGAGAGAGAGAGAGAGAGAGAGAGCACAGGTACAGTATGTGAGAGAGAGAGAGAGCACAGGTACAGTATGTGAGAGAGAGAGAGAGCACAGGTACAGTATGTGAGAGAGAGAGAGAGAGAGAGAGCACAGGTACAGTATGTGAGAGAGAGAGAGAGCACAGGTACAGTATGTGAGAGAGAGAGAGAGCACAGGTACAGTATGTGAGAGAGAGAGAGAGAGAGCACAGGTACAGTATGTGAGACCGGTCCGGCAGGCAAGTGCATTTGGTCTTCATTAAATATTATTGGCTATTCATGAAGGACAATGCCACTAGCAGCCATGCACTCATTCCGTTTATTGACTGGATATAACATGAATTTGTTCTACAAGAGAGAGTAAGCATTTACTTTTGGGGTAGAAGACGGCCTGTACTGAGACCTTAGTGTGACTGTCAACCCCTGGATAACATGTTAGAACATTGGTTTTCAACCCTTTTCATATCAAGGGCCATTATTTATTCTGCATTTGAGCCACCACGGACAACCATTTGATGACATTTAGCCTCTCAGACACAAAAATAAAGATGATTTAGTTATCGTTGGATAAGATTTTGTCCACAATTCCATGCTGTATTGATGTTGTACCATAGGAGACAACAGGCAAACAAGACTTCTTGTAAATTAAGTAACGCAGATCTTTAACAATAATTTAACTCTCGAGAGCGTAACATGAATCCAAATGGACCCTTGCGGGTCCATTTGGTTCATTGTTCACCCTGTGTAGGGTTTCATTTTTAAGAGTTAAAGGTCTATAAGGGTCCATTTGGTTACTAACTCTCCATCATTTAGCTGGGGACCACCTGGGCCTACGGGTTAGATTTGAGGTTCCCAAGGTCGCAGAAAGACGATCACGACGATCGTCTCGTTGCCGCGATCGCAGAGATATAAGGCCCACCCCGAACAGACTTACGATCATCGACGTAGGCGCACGTGAACGTCAAACCTTTGCTTCTGTAGAACGCCACAACGGTAAGGCCTTCCGGTCTGATTTACGGATATGTTATAGAGCTCCACGAGACGCACGCGTGGAACTGTAGTACGTCCTCGGGCGACCTTTCTAGTCGACATGGCGTGCGCGAACGTTCCACTACACCGAGTGGCGCGCTACGAGCTTGTAGATCTGCTATTTAAAACCTTTGCTTCTGTAGAACGCCACAACGGTAAGGCCTTCTGGTCTGATTTACGGATATGTTATAGAGCTCCACGAGACGCACGCGTGGAACTGTAGTACGTCCTCGGGCGACCTTTCTAGTCGACATGGCGTGCGCGAACGTTCCACTACACCGAGTGGCGCGCTACGAGCTTGTAGATCTGCTATTTAAAACCTTTGCTTCTGTAGAACGCCACAACGGTAAGGCCTTCCGGTCTGATTTACGGATATGTTATAGAGCTCCACGAGACGCACGCGTGGAACTGTAGTACGTCCTCGGGCGACCTTTCTAGTCGACATGGCGCGCGTGAACGTTCCACTACACCGAGTGGCGCGCTACGAGCTTGTAGATCTGCTATTTAAAACCTTTGCTTCTGTAGAACGCCACAACGGTAAGGCCTTCCGGTCTGATTTACGGATATGTTATAGAGCTCCACGAGACGCACGCGTGGAACTGTAGTACGTCCTCGGGCGACCTTTCTAGTCGACATGGCGCGCGCGAACGTTCCACTACACCGAGTGGCGCGCTACGAGCTTGTAGATCTGCTATTTAAAACCTTTGCTTCTGTAGAACGCCACAACGGTAAGGCCTTCCGGTCTGATTTACGGATATGTTATAGAGCTCCACGAGACGCACGCGTGGAACTGTAGTACGTCCTCGGGCGACCTTTCTAGTCGACATGGCGTGCGCGAACGTTCCACTACACCGAGTGGCGCGCTACGAGCTTGTAGATCTGCCATTTAAAACCTTTGCTTCTGTAGAACGCCACAACGGTAAGGCCTTCCGGTCTGATTTACGGATATGTTATAGAGCTCCACGAGACGCACGCGTGGAACTGTAGTACGTCCTCGGGCGACCTTTCTAGTCGACATGGCGTGCGCGAACGTTCCACTACACCGAGTGGCGCGCTACGAGCTTGTAGATCTGCTATTTAAAACCTTTGCTTCTGTAGAACGCCACAACGGTAAGGCCTTCCGGTCTGATTTTCGGATATGTTATAGAGCCCAGCAACACCGGCCGACACCTCCAAGGCTTCCTGGGTGATGGCGAGGAGGAGGAGGGCTGCCACGTCACCTCACAGTCCAACTGTCTGTATGTACGCCTCTGCTGTGCCTGAGGGAGGCACGCGCGCACACACACGCACACACACACACACTCACCTGCCCAGGCCATTGATGCCAGACGACCCTCGGGCCTGGCACTGCAGCCTCAGCCTCTCCACGGGATCTGAACTCACACACAGACGTCTCTTGGCGTCCAGCGCCATCTCTCGGTCGTGCCTCGACGTCCTGGCCATGGCTGAACACACAGAGCACATTAATATAATGTGTAACATTATAGTGGATGCAGTTAGCTTCTTATCCATGCTACAGTACTTATACCATATCACTCATTTAGTCCGTTTTTAGATCAATAATAAACATTACTGTATTCTGGTGACTGGTTTAGCACAATACAAACTCGGACTCATTACATAACATGCAAATCACACCACCACTCAATATAAAAATAAAACGTTGTCTTATAAAGCAGCATATATGTTGGATAGGATTTGAAAGGACTGTATTATATTGACTAGTTCTGTGTTAGTTGTAAGTCATTCGCCCCCGGGGCGTCGGTCAGAACACTGGACAGGAGAGTGAAGGGGGTTTATGGTAGTTTACTGTATAGTTTTAGGCACAGGCATAGCATGGGGAGGTAGATGGTACAGCACTGAGTGCGTGTCAACGTGGTTTCTGTAATAAATACAGACACAAAACAATAATAAGTATGAGTACAGAATTACCATACACTATAACAGGATACTGGAGCACATTAATATCATCATAACATTAGTACACACCACACCTTTCCATGTAAGCTGCCCAATAAGATCAACCATGTATCAATGACTCCATTAATAAGTCTCTGCGGCCCAAATCTGCACTAAATTGGCTTAATTGAACATCAAAGGGCCGACCGCAGCTGCGGGACGTTGCACAATGGCGGCGCCCGTGATATACACATGACCAAACAGTTCACAGACCTAACATGCTGAACAAGGAGCTTAACATATACATACACGTCGGTCTTTCCTAAATGCACTCTCTTACATGTTACGGAAACATAGGGAAATATAATGAAGTGACGTGCCGAAGGCACGCAATGTAAGACATTGAATGAAGGAACCAAGTAATCAATCACTGTCACTCAAACCAGCGACGGACTAAACACACAGAAACAGCGGTGACTAAACAGCATACAGAGATGACAGTCAGCAGGTATCACTGAACTAAATAATACACTTACATTAATCAAAGACGCACACTGGCACTGCAATGCTGCACAATGAAGAAAAGAGTTAGGAGACGAGCGAACTTGTGAGACTTGCATTCGCCGCTCTGACTGGAATAATGACACACAATGCATTGCGCACTTAAGGTGGCAGGTACATGTTGCGCTGAACAGTTCTTAAGGTGGTAATCTTTGGAACCTTTCTAACAATAGGCCTATACTTTGTTTACATTCAGACCCATGGCTTTGTACAACTACTGGCCAAAGTTGAATAATACATGTTCATATAGTTGTAAAACATTCACCATAAAAGCCAAAATCGCGACAGAGTCAGCTATTCATTACTAACTATTTCACAGACCTTGATGTGACTGTTAGCTGTGATAAAGTAAACAAAGTGATGATGAATGACACGACACGAAACACACACACGTAGGATGTAGCTCTTCTCACAACATTGACGACACAGGTCGGTTCTTTATAAACGGGCATTTATTGGGCATTCTTCTCATCCCTCTGCTGTTCCATGCCGTGAGAACTATGTTCACACAAAATAATAAACATAAACAATCAACAAATTACGTCGCAATACATAATATTGATCAAACAAAGAAATACAAAACATGTAGAAATGCGCGATGCGCAGGTGAACGTGTCCGTCAAAACACCACAATACAACACAACAAAGATAACTCTCAAATAATAATACCTCGTTGGCCGCTTGTTGTGTAAAGAGGTTCTTGATGCTTCTTGAGTTTCATACAGTCCTTTGAATGTCCTTTTGACCGTGTTTAATAACTTTAAACAGTTCAAACACACTACTCTGCTGCGAGTGTGCTTCCTTGTGCAGACCAGAGTCTGAATGAGTGAGAGAAATGTTTGTACCACCTGTGTGCAATGCCAGGCAATCATGCATCAATCAGTCAATCAATCATGGTCCAGTGTTGCTACTGACAGACAGGGAACTTGGTTCTGCCTCAGAAAGTTATCATCACAAAATGTTTACATTTTTAACCTCATATGAAATCAATTATGAACCACATATTTATTATTGTATCATGCCATTATTATGAATTATGCTTTATGAACTTATGACCATGAATTGTTGTATTTTAGCTATTTTAGTCTTTTTAAAGTAAGCATTTTAATAGCAGCACTTACATAGGAAGTCAGAGAAACGAATCAAAGAAAAGACCGTCATCTGCCAGTGGAATTCAGAACAGCGCCACAGCCCATCCACATGTATGAAGGCATATGCCTCTCCCCTCCTCTCCTCTCCTCTCTTTTTGAATGAACAGACAAAACACAAAACACAACATGTTCATTAATGTTATTCTTCACAAACTAGACATTTTATTCATATTTAGAAAATGCAGAATCCAATGGCGTCGGTCTGGGCTCTCCACGCCGTTTGCAAGGGTCAATGGTCAGCAAAAAGACTGCCTCCTCTCTCCCCTCTCTCCACAGAAGTGAAAACAGACAAAACACACCTTTAAAATATGTTCCCTAACCCTATTCTTCGCAAACGAGACATTTTATTCATATTTAGAGCGTCCCAAATTCAATGGGGCCAGTCTCGACTTTCCAGGACATTTGCAAAGGTCAATGGTCAGCAAAAAGACTGCAACGGTGACCCTTTGGGCCAAATTCTTAAAAAAACGGGGTGATGTATATTTTTAAAAATATGTAAGAACCTCCAATATCCATATTCAGGTCATGTCGAATCCAATGGAACCGGTCTCGAATTTCCACGACGTTTGCAAAGGTCAAAGGTCAGCCGAAAGACTGCCACGGTGACCTTTGGGCCAAATGCCTTAACAATTAAGTGATAGATATTTTTTTAAATATGTAACACCCCCGAATATCCATATTCAGGCCATGGCGAATAAAATGGCGTTGGTCTCGATTTTGTGGGACTCTTACAAGCGTCCGATAAAGGGAACTACACTGCAATGCTAGGCCTCGGGTCAGATTTGAGGTTCCCGAGGTCGCAGAAAAAAACTCAGACCATCACGAAGATCGGCTCGTCGCCGCGATCGCAGAGGTGTTCGGCCCATCCCGAACAGACTTACGATCGTCGTCGTAGGCGCGCGTGAACGTCAAACTTTGCTTCACTGGAACGCCACGACGGTGAGGCCTTCCGGGATGATTTTCGGATATGTTATAGAGCTCCCGGAGACGCACGCATGGATCTATAGAACGTCCTCGGGCGACCTTTCTAAGAGGCACGGTCTCGTTTCACTTTTTCAGCCAGGACGCTGTTAGAGTCTATGGCCCTCATTTATCAATCGAGTGGAAATTCTGCCCCAAATTCGAGTGTAGGATTCGTAGTACACCCACGTCGGGTCGGCATTTACAAAGTGATCGCAGACAGCTGTTCCTTCCTAATTTCATTCCTAGCAGTGATAAATGTGACGGCTGAAATCAATCTGGCACGCCCTATAAAATCTAGCCGCGCCCTCGGTTTTGCGACATGAACAACTGCAATACGACCTGGAAACCATGGTTACAGGGGGAAAAAAGTTTCTGCTGCCCCCTCCCATACACACACACACACACACGCACACACAGATGCACGCACGCACACGCAACTTGTTGTATCTTAAATAAATAAACCTGCATGAATTAAATAAAGCTGTAGGACTACCCTGTCTGTTTCTCCTCTCGCTTCGCTTCCCTTGCTGCCCGGCCCCGCCTCACCCCCCCCCCCCCCCCCCCCCCCCGCACGCACGCACGCACATATCGCACTTTGCAAGCAACTGTCACTGTGTTGTTAGTTGTATATTAAATTATTAAAGTCTTTATTCATTTAATATACAACAAGATATATTAGTGAACAAAAACCTGAACCTGTGAACCATGAATTATATAACAAATAGGCGCGCACACACGCTGCTGTTTTGCAAGGTGCATCTCCTGTCCTGTCTGTCTCTCTCTATCACCGTGGCCAATTGACCATGCACGTCCGACAGTCTATTTAAATTGCCTCGCTGTCAACTGTCAATTATATGAATATTGCAGCCAAAACCATAGCCTCATGTGGATGTGACACTGGACAGTGGTGGTGGTGGTGGTGGGCTGCAGGCTGGCTTAGCCTATACTATCTCCGATGCGTTCCCACTTGCGCTGGCACGGCACATTTGTCATTCGAGCGACGCGTCGGGTTTATTAAACGAGGAGGAGATTGCACATAGGCTACTGTAACTCCAGAAAGACATCGGCCTGCTGTAGATTAGGCTACAGTAGGCTACACATGTTGGGACTCTCCGCGCTGCAGCACTGCACAGTGCACTATACTCTCGTCCCGTCATGGAAATATTTCAGCACAGACAGCCCAAATCCTCGCATGTATGCGCTCATCATGCAAAACACTGTTTAAATGGCTTACACATCTAACTTGCAACATTGTTTTTAAATGCGCGATTTTAATTGCTTGCTTGTAAAGTTGGAAAGCTCCTACTAATTTCATATGACACAAAGACACATCGTTGATGTATTCCTTAACTTTTTTTTTACTTTTTTACATTTAGCCCATATACATACCAGTTTTATATAAACATTTTAGGAGTGAATACATATGTTTCGATGCCTGACAGCCTCTCAGCTGGTCAAACAATGCTGCTCCGCTGTTCTACGACAGAAAAACAGGTGAGGACAAAGCGTACGACAGCTCCCGACCAGACGTGGTTTTTGTCTTGGCTCAAGTTCAAAATCATACGTTGGCGCAAATCGTAAATGCCGAAAATTGCGGTAATTTCGGCGTACACCCATATTTTGGCGTACGCACGGTTGATAAATGAGGGCCTATGGGTCTATGACGTGTCTGCATGCACAGAGCCAAAGTGAAGGCACTGTTCTTTTGGCAAAGTGAAGGACGTTTTGTACGACTGTCGGAGGCGTACGTCCGAGACACCTAACCGCTCGTCTCGGCTGGCTCTCCGACATATCCGAACGTCGGACCGTGATGTTTTATCGTTGGCGCGTTGTAGCGCGTCAAAGTCGGCAATTTGTAGGCGTTCGTTCAAGGCTACCGCCGCGGCCGTATGTCCGTTTGGCCCGAAACCTATACGGCTGCGATCGGGGCCGCGACCCGGCCGCGGTGATGGTCTCGGATTTGTTCTGCGACTTTCGCGTCAAAGTCGCAAATTTCGAGGCTTTCGTGCAGGGCTACTGTCGCGACCGTATGTCCGTTTGGCCCAAACCCTATACGGCTGCGATCGGGTCCGCGACCCGGTTGCGGTGATGGTCTCGGATTTGTTCTGTCGAATTTCGCGACTTTTCTCGCTAACTTACTTTGTGGGAGCAGTTTATGCTAATGAAGGGCGTGGTTCTGGCTACTTTGTGGGTGTGGGTTATGCAAATTTGATGGGCGTGGTTTCGGCTACTTTGTGGGTGTGGTATATGCAAATTAGTGGGTGTCACTTATGTAAATTAGTGGGTGTCACCCGCCTACTTTGTGGGAGTGGTTTATGCAAATGAAGGGTGTGGTTCCTGCTACTTTGTGGGTGTGGGCTATGCAAATTAGTTGGTCATTATGCAAATGAGTGGGTGTCGCCCGCCTACATTGTTGGAGCGGTTTATGCAAATGAAGGGCGTGTTTCGGCTACTTTGTGGGATTGGCTTATGCAAATGATGGGGAGTGGTATGCAAATGAAGGGGCGTGGTATGCAAATGAAGGGGAGTGGTATGCAAATGAAGGGGAGTGGTATGCAAATGAAGGTGCGTGGTATGCAAATGAAGGGGAGTGGTATGCAAATGAAGGGGCATGGTTCCGGCTACTTTGTGGGATTAGTTTATGCAAATTAAGGTGCGTGGTATGCAAATGAAGGGGAGTGGTATGCAAATGAAGGGGAGTGGTATGCAGATGAAGGTGCGTGGTATGCAAATGAAGGGGAGTGGTATGCAAATGAAGGGGCATGGTTCCGGCTACTTTGTGGGATTAGTTTATGCAAAAGAAGGTGCGTGGTATGCAAATGAAGGGGAGTGGTATGCAAATGAAGGGGAGTGGTATGCAAATGAAGGGGCATGGTTCCGGCTACTTTGTGGGATTAGTTTATGCAAATGAAGGTGCGTGGTATGCAAATGAAGGTGCGTGGTATGCAAATGAAGGGGAGTGGTATGCAAATGAAGGGCGTGTTTCGGCTACTTTGTGGGATTTGCTTATGCAAATGAAGGGGTATGGTATGCAAATGAAGGTGCATGGTATGCAAATGAAGGGGCGTGGTATGCAAATGAAGGGGCATGGTTCCGGCTACTTTGTGGGATTCGTTTATGCAAATGAAGGTGCGTGGTATGCAAATGAAGGGGAGTGGTATGTAAATGAAGGGGCATGGTTCTGGCTACTTTGTGGGATTCGTTTATGCAAATGAAGGTGCGTGGTATGCAAATGAAGGGGAGTGGTATGCAAATGAAGGGGAGTGGTATGCAAATGAAGGGGCATGGTTCCGGCTACTTTGTGGGATTTGCTTATGCAAATGAAGGGGTGTGGTATGCAAATGAAGGGGAGTGGTATGCAAATGAAGGGGAGTGGTATGCAAATGAAGGGGCATGGTTCCGGCTACTTAGTGGATTAGATTATGCAAATGAAGGTGCGTGGTATGCAAATTAAGGGGAGTGGTATGCAAATGAAGGGGCGTGGCATGCAAATGAAGGGGATTGGTTTATGCAAATGAAGGGGCGTGGCATGCAAATGAAGGTGCGTGGTATGCAAATGAAGGGGAGTGGTATGCAAATGAAGGGGCATGGTTCCGGCTACTTTGTGGGATTCGTTTATGCAAATGAAGGTGCGTGGTATGCAAATGAAGGGGAGTGGTATGTAAATGAAGGGGCATGGTTCTGGCTACTTTGTGGGATTAGTTTATGCAAATGAAGGTGCGTGGTATGCAAATGAAGGGGCATGGTTCCGGCTACTTTGTGGGATTATCTTATGCAAATGAAGGTGCGTGGTATGCAAATGAAGGTGCGTGGTATGCAAATGAAGGGGAGTGGTATGCAAATGAAGGTGCGTGGTATGCAAATGAAGGTGCGTGGTATGCAAATGAAGAGGAGTGGTATGCAAATGAAGGGGAGTGGTATGCAAATGAAGGTGCGTGGTATGCAAATGAAGGGGAGTGGTATGCAAATGAAGGGCATGTTTCGGCTACTTTGTGGGATTGGTTTATGCAAATGAAGGGGTATGGTATGCAAATTAAGGGGCGTGGTATGCAAATGAAGGTGCGTGGTATGCAAATGAAGGGGACTGGTATGCAAATGAAGGGCGTGTTTCGGTTACTATGTGGGATTGGCTTGTGCAAATGAAGGGGTGTGGTATGCAAATGAAGGGGCATGGTATGCAAATGAAGGGGAGTGGTATGCAAATGAAGGGGCGTGGTTCCCGCTACTTTGTGGGAGTGGGTTATGAAAATTTGAAGGGCGTTGTTTCGGCTACTTTGTGGGTGAGGGCTATGCAAATCAGTGGGTGTCGCTTATGCAAATTAATGGGTGTCGCCACGCCCTTCGTTTGCATACCACTCCCCTTCATTTGCATACCACGCACCTTCATTTGCATACCATGCCCTTCATGTGCATACCACTCCCCTTCATTTGCATACCATGCCCCTTCATTTGCATACCACTCCCCTTCATTTGCATACCATGCCCCTTCATTTGCATACTACGCCCCTTCATTTGCATAAACTAATCCCACAAAGTAGCCGAAACATGCCCTTCATTTGCATACCACTCCCCTTCATTTGCATACCATGCCCCTTCATTTGCATACCACACACCTTCATTTGCACAAACTAATCCCACAAAGTAGCCGAAACATGCCCTTCATTTGCATACCACGCCCCTTCATTTGCATACCACGCACCTTCATTTGCATACCACGCACCTTCATTTGCATAAACTAATCCCACAAAGTAGCCGGAACCATGCCCCTTCTTTTGCATACCACTCCCCTTCATTTGCATACCATGCCCCTTCATTTGCATACCACTCCCCTTCATTTGCATACCATGCCCCTTCATTTGCATACTACGCCCCTTCATTTGCATAAACTAAAATCCCACAAAGTAGCCGAAACATGCCCTTCATTTGCATACCACTCCCCTTCATTTGCATACCATGCCCCTTCATTTGCATACCACGCACCTTCATTTGCACAAACTAATCCCACAAAGTAGCCGAAACATGCCCTTCATTTGCATACCACGCCCCTTCATTTGCATACCACGCACCTTTCATTTGCATACCACTCCCCTTCATTTGCATACCATGCCCCTTCATTTGCATACCATGCCCCTTCATTTGCATACCACTCCCCTTCATTTGCATAAGCCAATCCCACAAAGTAGCCGAAACACGCCCTTCATTTGCATGCCACGCCCCTTCATTTGCATACCACGCCCCTTCATTTGCATACCACACCCCTTCATTTGCATAAGCCAAACCCACAAAGTAGCCGGAACCACGCCCCTTCATTTGCATAAGCCACTCCCACAAAGTAGTCGAAACCACACCCACAAAGCAGGTGGGACGCAGCCCACTAATTTGCATAAGCAAAATGTGAGGTGTGTATGTGTGTGTGTGGGTAGTAGTAGTAGTAGTAGTAGTAGTAGTAGAAGTAATACAACATACGAGATGATGCCTGATCTTCTGACATCCATAGTTGGTTGACTGGATGGCGTTGTCCTCACCTGGAGAGAAATGCCCCCGGAAATATGATCCATCCATCCATCCATTTATTTATTTATTTATTCATTTATTCATTTATTCATTTATTCATTTATTCATTTATTCATTCATTCATTCATTCATTCATTCCCCCCGGAAATAAATAAATAAGGATAATCATCCATCCATGTGTGACAATTGTTTGACACACATCATGTCATGTCATGTCATGTCATGTCAAGTCATGTCTGTCTATAGCAAGAGGTGGGGGGGGGGGCCCGCCAAAGCATATTTTAGACTGATTCAGTATTGACCATATTAAGCCAGGTATCACGGCAGACAGCACTAATATAATAAACAAACGTGAACGGAGCACTGCTGCCAACATAGTACACGCATATAGTGGCCATACTGGCATACTCACCATAGCCTGGTCAAGGTTTCCCCTTGGTGGACGTGTCATTTCCAACTATTGCCACCGCGAGAGCCCCGGGAGCGCGTCCGGGACGGCGGCCCGGTTCGAACGAGATTCCCCCCGTCCGAAACGGACAAGGGACGGCCGAGATAGGGCCGGGGACCCCCGCGGACCCCCGGCGGACCCCCTCCGTGGACCCCCGGCGGACCCCCGGCCCTATGGAGGGGCCGGGATTGATTTATCCTTAGTCCTTAGTCCTTGTCTTGACTTTTGACTTGTTGACTAAAAGGTAAAGTGTGATTTATTTTTGATTTATCTCAGTCTTTTGACTAAAAGGTAAAGTGTGATTTATTTGGATTAACCTTATTGTGAAAGATGTCCCCCAAATGTAAATTATTAATTTATTATTATTATTTTAATAATTATTATAAATGTGCAAAAAATATATATATCATTTATTTTACATGATTTCCTCTGATAAGTCCTAGTAGTAAAAAGTAGTAGTAAGGTTGAAATCGTTTTTTTGCAAGTAGAAATTAATCCTGGTTTTACAGGGTTAGTCATTCATTCATTCATTCATTCCCCCCGGAAATAAATAAATAAACACGGCTAATCATCCATCCATGTGTGACAATTGTTTGACACACATCATGTCATGTCATGTCTATCTATAGCAAGAGGTGGAATTGACGTCAGATCTTCTACACAAAGCAAAACAAAAGGGAGCAGTGCACCACCCTGTGGCAACAACTGGCACTGCTGACTGTTACAAATTGACAGAGTGGATTATCTTGGATTACGTCCGCCAACATACATTCCAATAGTACATTTACTTGACTAAAAGGTAAAGAGTGATTTATTTTGATTTATTTATTCTGGATCCTTAGTCCTTGGTCCGAGGTCACGAATCTTGACTTGTCTCGAACCAGCGTCCTCTCACACCATCAGCAACTGCCAGAACCACTGAGCCATCGTGGAATACTCTTAAACATGGATTTTGGGTCATTTTATCTTTTAGTTTTTTTGGAAGAAAAAAGTATTTTACCAATGCAAAGGGTGAAATATTGTCATAATGTACGTTGTGTTTGTTTTGGAAAGGAAAAACTGTTTTAATGTACTTTTTACTGACGTTAGGGTAGAGTTTGTTTTAACAGTACAGGACTCTCTCTCTCACACACACACCAGAGACTGGCAGCTGATTGGCTCATTCAGGGTTGCCAGGTTGGTGGGTTGTCTAATGCCTGCTGCCTTGTGTGTGTGTGTGTGTGTGTGTGTGTGTGAACCAGCTACACTGGCATTTAAACACATTCATATTGTAACTGTTGCCACTATAGGTGATATAGTTTGCTTTATTCCTAAAAGGTCCAAGTTCATAATGAAGAAGTTCATAATTAAGTCACATTTACGTTTAAAACATTATTTCATGTATTTGTGTCAAGTTGTAATGCTTTTATTTTGAAGAGTCAAAGTCATGTTCCGTGTCTCGTTTGGTCAGCTCATGTAAATTGGGTACACAGGTTGCTAGCAGCAGCAGGTTGCAGCAGCTCCTTTTGCACTGGTCACACAAAGAGACTAAGTTACAAGAGACTGTCATAAGAAAGGTTATAAGGACCTAAGATTGAAGAGATTCCATTCTTTGTTATTTGCACGCAGCAGCCAATGAGGTATTTGTTGTTTGTTTTATGTCTGTATTTTACTTTGGTAAAATGTTTGCATCTACATGCTGTGCATGTCATGTCGTATTTATGTTAATTGTAACGTGCTTGTTTTATTGTATTGTTTATAGTTTTCACGGTGAATTTGGAGGATCCACAAGTCTTCAAATAAATCACTTTCAAGGAAACCACTTGTGTCTGTCTGTGCTCGGAGGGAGTTACACATATAATAATAAACAGCACCACACACACACACACACACACACACACACACACACACACACACACACACACACACACACACACACACACACACACACACACACACACACACACACACACACACACACACACACCGAGGCATTGCCTAAAACACATTAAAACACTCAAACATTCCAGGTGACTAAAATGTGACTAAATGAAAACTATTCAAGGGACTGAAATGAGTTTGCTGCCAAAAACACAACACTGCATGATGTCACCTCCGTTCTTTATTTCCCCAGAGAGCAGACACGGTCCCCACAGGACAGGTCAGGTCAAAGGTCATTCCGACTGACTGACAGACAGACAGACAGAGAGTCAGTCGGTCAGAAACTCAGCGAGTCACTCGATTGATTCATTTACAAACACACAAGTTGTGTGTGTGTGTGTGTGTGTGTGTGTGTGTGTGTGTGTGTGTGTGTGTGTGTGTGTGTGTGTGTGTGTGTGTGTGTGTGCGCGCTCGCGCGCGTAAATGGTGCATTTATATAGCGCCTTTATCCAATGCGCTTTACATAGATTGTGCATTACATTCACACATTCATACACCGATTTCGGCGGAAGCCATGCAAGGTAACAACCAGCACATCGGGAGCAATTTGGGGTTCAGTGTCTTGCCCAAGGACACTTCGACATGAGGAGCCGGGATTCCAACCGCCGACCCATGGATCATTGGACGACCTGCTCTACCTCCTGAGCCACAGCCGCCCCGCGTATGTGTGTCAAGACATTTTATTAGCAACTACACACACCTGTTGCAAGGTCCCCTTTTGGTGTTTTAAACGTTTACTGGGGACCCCCTGGAAATCCCACAAGGGCCCCTGGTGGTCCACGGACCCCGAATTGAGGAGCACTGGCATACATTCTAAGCATTTATGCTCAGTTAGCTTTTATAAATGTCATTTTAAGGTGAAAACAGACTGCGCTGCTGTCTAGTCGTGTTCAAACCATTGTGATGTTGCATTACCTACGTTTACTGGTGACCCCCTGGACAACCCCCAATGGCCCCTGGGGGTCACCGGACCCCGAATTGAGAAGCACTGGCATACATTCTAAGCATTTATGCTCAGTTAGCTTTTATAAATGTCACTTTAAACGTGAAAACAGACTTCGCTGCTGTCTAGTCGTGTTCAAACCATTGTGATGTTGCATTACCTACGTTTACTGGGGACCCCCTGGACAACCCCCAAGGGCCCCTGGGGGTCACCGGACCCCGAATTGAGAAGCACTGGCATACATTCTAAGACAGACATGTCTGTCTGTCTAAAATAGCAGATCTACAAGCGCGTAGCGCGGCACCGAGTGCCGCGCTACGAGCTTGTAGGTCTGCTATTTTGGGGGCCTCTGTCTGTCTGTCTGTCTGTCTGTCTAAAATAGCAGATCTACAAGCTCGTAGCGCGGCACCGAGTGCCGCACTACGAGCTTGTGGGTCTGCTATTTTTGGGGGCCAATGTGTGTCTGTCTGTCTGTCTGTCTGACAATCTGTCTTGTCTGTCTGTCTGTCTAAAATAGCAGATCTACAAGCTCGTGCCGCGCTACGAGCTTGTAGGTCTGCTATTTTTGGGGGCCACTGTCTGTCTGTCTAACAATCTGTCTTGTCTGTCTGTCTGTCAAAAATAGCAGATCTACAAGCTCGTAAGTGCCGCGCTACGAGCTTGTAGGTCTGCTATTTTGGGGGCCACTGTCTGTCTGTCTGTCTCTCTGCCTGCATGCTCTGGGCTGCCTGTCAGCCTGTGTGTCACCTCGATGCGTTATAGAAAGTAGGCAGCGAGCGACGGCCACAACCACGTTGTGGTCTGAATCGTCATTCAAAACCCAAATAGGGTTGCGTGAAGGGAGAGCTACCTGGTTCTTCTTCTCGTACGTGGGTGACTGGTCTATTTGGCAGTGAGAACGCAACGGGACTTTGCCGTTTTATCTGGAGACTGTCCCCGTCTAAAAGACGCCGAAGATTTCAAATGTATCGACGGTCACATGTTTGAGAAATTCTTAACACTTTGAGTCCTGCCCGGTGGACAAAAGTGGTGGTGCTTGGGTGCCGGTGATTTTAGGCTATTCCACTATGACACACACGTCCGCTTTTGGCTTCCATCTTGGATGCTAAAAGCATAGCATCAATGCTAGCGAGCTAAAAATGAGGTCCATCCCTGCTCTAGAAAACACCAATGTTCCCATCGCGCTCACCTGATAATCAGAAAAGACCTCCGAACATCGCCGGTCTGGTCAACACCACGGACAGCCCGTTAGTTTCCGAGAAAAAAGCGTGCAAAGGCCGCGACTAAAACAGAAGCTAATGGCTATTGAGAAACATAAGCAGTGCGGGTGAGGCCCTGGCAGCCTGACAGCGCGTCGCTTGTTCGAGTCCTGTTCATGACGACCTTTGCTGAATGTCTCTCCCCTTCTCTCTCTCCCTCTTTCCTGTCCATCTTCACTTGTAACTATCAATAAAGGCAAAAAGCCAAAAAGCCAAAAATAAAAAGATCAGAACAGAACAACAGTAGATAGAAATAGATACAAACAGAACAACAGTACATAGAAATAGAGTATACAAACAGAACAACAGTACATAGAAATAGATACAAACAGAACAACATAGCAGGGACGTGCACACATAGACATCAAAAGGGGGCTTCAGCCCCTGCCCTTTTACCCGTCTGTAAAACAAGTGCCCTCTCCAGACCACGATTTACTATGGCGAAAGAAATGCAAATGCCACTCCTTTCCATGCCATCCATGCCGGAAGGCAGCATTCAGGAGAAATTGCTATTTTTCAGATGTCTCCTGAACTTGAACACAGCATTTTGCGTTAGAAATCCATGTCGTTACACCGCATCTCCAGTAGATAAAGAGTGCTGGGTTGCGCCACGGAAATAGCTGATCTACAAGCTCTCAACGCGTCGCAGAGAGCTTGTAGATCAGCTATTTGCGCATTTTTTGTCCTAAAGTCCCCTTACGGGATTTCAGCACCTGCCTCTCTAACCCCCCACGCACCTGGTCTCAGGGTGATGTGGAGCCTCTGGGGCTGGATCTGCGTGACGTCGGCCGTGGCCCCCGCCGCCTTGTTGCTGAGGGGCCGGTCCTCCAGGACCTGCAGCCGGCTGCTGGGGGACTCCAGGGCCGCCAGGGAGCAGCCCGCCGCCACCAGCTTGCTCCGCAGGTCACAGCGGGACGAGCTGGCCACCCCGTTCCCAAAGTCCTGCATGCGTGATGGAGACAGGACAAGGAGGAAGTGGTCAATCAGTTATGAAACACACTCACACCACAGCCACTGCAAGCTGCAGGCCCTGGAACTTACAAAAAATAGCAGATCTACAAGCTCATAGCGCGCCACCGAGTGGCGCGCCACGCGCTTGTAGGTCTACTATTTTTCAATAGCTAAAGCATAACATAATGCTAACACCAAAAGGGGTTCCCGCCCAGAATGGGTTAATATTCGGGCCTGCCAACCTGCACATCGGGAGTAATTAGGGGTTCAGAGTCTTGCTCAAAGACACTTCGACACCAACTCTGGGGGAGCCCAGTATCAAACTAGGAACCTTGCAGTTCACCATCAGTCCACTCTACCGGCCACTCTACCCCTAGGCCACTGCCGCCCCAGTAGTAAGCCTATGAATATTGTCTGATGAACCAATTAAAAAAGTCTACCAACAGAACCTAGTAAATTCACACTTTTTGGGCATGCTGTGGCCAAGTCCTAAACCAGACTTCATATCCAGGAACTTGGAGGAAATGCTACCATTTCCCTCTGTACTCCAGGACCTGGCTAAGATATGTATGCACTTCATTTAGCAGAGAATATCTCAACTGTTCTTGGCTAATATGACCGCTGCAAACAACTTAGGAACTGTGAAAAATACCCGGAAATGACCACACCAGACGGCTACTTCAAACATGGCTCTATCTTCTAAACTGTTTGTGCGACAGATTTCCTGAGATGCTCAAAATGTTCAGAATACTCAGAATACAATAGACCATTATGCACACGGCGGTCATCTTTCCACAAGTTAATGGCAGGGTGGAAACTAGCCGCAATTTGCCATTGACCGCCTATACGTACATCCAAACAGACAAAGTCCTATCTAATTGTATTAAATTATGTCAAACTCACTAACATTGCAGCTGTACGAAAAGCTTGAATGATGCTCTTTCTATCTGCAAAGTGTTTGTTTCATAAAAATCCAATCTTAACCCATTCTGGGCGGGAACCCCTTTTGGTGTTTTAAGCATTATGTTATACTTTAGCTATTGAAAAATAGCAGATCTTATCCTGTGTTTGATAAACTTTCAGAGTGAACGTTTTTAACTCAAATCTTTGCTTCTGAGGGGGTCCCTGCCTGGCCCTGGAACAACATATTTTCAGATGGGGGTCGGTGGCCAATTACATATCTTTTTTGGGGTCCTTGACATGAAACTTTTTTAACACAACTGGTTTTTCACAGAACTGTCAGGATTTAGAATCGATGGTAGGTCTAACTGGGTTAAGGTCGGTTCAATGCAGGTTTGATGTTATGAAATACCTTTACGCACGTATGCACAGTTTTTCTCCATGCGTCTGCATTCGCATTGGAATGTTTCATGCTGCAGCAGGTGCAGGGTTCCCTTGCTTGCTTTTGCAGGCATATACTGTGGAAATGTCTTATTAACCCTATAGTGTCCTCATTCTGGGGCGAACATTCAGCAAAAGATATCCAATCTAAGATATGTAGCAGCAATCTTATCTACAGCTAAAGGATTGAGGGGAAAAGGTGAGCTTGTGGATCAGATTTCAAGGAGATTTGGTGTAGAGGGGAAAAAGGAGTGGACCAAGTATAGAGCCCTGGGAGCCCCAGGTCATCTAAACTAATATTACTAATAGGCCTACTGTATATTACTAGCACATTTTAAGTGGTTGTACTAGTAGATGTCAGTTCCAAGACAATAACCATTATGTTTTCTGCATATTGGTCAGAAAATGTAGCCTGGGTTCCAGCCTCATTTGCTGCGTTCTGCGGATCTGAAGGGAAGTTGTATTTATACAACGCAGTTTCGGGAGAAGAGACCTCCTTCCGCTTGACCTTAACCACTCCTCCCTCATTATCAACAACTCCTCCCTCCTTATCAACCACTCCTCCCTCATTATCAACAACTCCTCCCTCTTTATCAACCACTCCTCCCTCCTTATCAACAACTCCTCCCTCCTTTCCTCCCTCCTTATCAACCACTCCTCCCTCCTTATCAACCACTCCTCCCTCCTTATCAACAACTCCTCCCTCCTTATCAACCACTCCTCCCTCCTTATCAACCACTCCTCCCTCCTTATCAACCACTATCAACAACTTAATTTTTCAGAAAGTATTTATTTAAAGGTCTTAAGCTCGGCCCGTGACAATAATAGTACTACAGACGAATAACAGTTTAAGTCCAAATTTTATTCTGACCCCTCCACGAAAAGGCCTCGTTGTCCTGACCCCCTTATCCATCATTTATACATTATGGATAATTAGTGTGGACAATTTTTTTTTTTTATGCTTTAATTAGAAAGTTAGAGGTTTTCCTCTTTCAAATGATTTGTTCGGCCCAAATAATTGCGTTTATTGTCATGATTTGTCAGGAGTCGAGTTGGCCTTATCTTGTCCGAGGCATAAAGGTCTTTAAATAAATACTTTCTGAAACGTCTATGGGAAAAATGAATGGGAAATTCATTCGTCGTTCTGAAAGGGGGCGGGACTGCGACGCTCAATAATTAGGGGTTCAGTGTCTTGCTCAAGGACACAAGAGGAGTCGGAGTTCGAACCAGGAACCGTCTTCTTCCCAAACGGTCACTCTACCTCCTGAGCAACCGCCACAGTGCCGTCAAAGTGGCAGCGGTGTGATTTCATTCTTTTGTTTCCTTCCTTTTTGTCTGTATTGTTTTTTTTTGTGGTTTTCGCCTTTATTTTATATTTTTTATGGAGGGACAGACAGTAGGCTGACAGGAAATGGGGAGGATGAGGGGGATGACATGCAGTAAAGGCCGTCTGGATCGGGAGTCGAACCCACGGCACACTGCCAGACTGGGTTACCAGCCAAGGTGCCTGGACCATTGAGCCATGGCCCAGGCCTTTTGTCTGTATTGTTGATTGAATGTTTCATTTTCCTTACTCATATACTAAAAGATTTCCTTTTGTTAATACAACATATAATAAACAGTAAACACGATGGAGACGTAAGTTAGCAAAAATATTTATTTTCAACTTTTGTGTTTACAAAATTACAGAAGGAAAGAGAATTGCACGATGCGAGAAGACACTGTCAGGGAATGCAATATTTGAAGACTGTAATTCTCTCAGGCAAAATCAACACAATAGAGACGTCGAACCCAACGAGGCGTGCTCTGAAACCAAACATTCGACAGCTCAAGGTGGAGGACCACAAGCATGACTTCACTCCTAATCTTAAAGATGGAGTGCCGTGATTTTTGTATATTCTTTTTCCAGTTTTTCATGTGTTTATGAGGTGACGGTACTTCATAAGACCCCTTGGTGTGGTTGTTATGTGCAATGATGTCTTCCCCTTTGTATTTAGGGTTTCTTCCTGGAGGCTGAAACCTTGACAGTCAAAACTGTGATATAGTGACATCACAATGTCATCCCCCTCCCCTAACCCCTCCCCCTTTATCATACAACCACAGCTGTGGGTGTGGCTTCGGTTCAGGTGGATCACCGCCCACCAGGCAAACCAGGCATACTTAATTAACTGGTGGGCGTGTCCACATAAAAATGGCATTTTAACAAATACTGTACACTTTTTTTTTGAAAAAAAACAATCTTCCTCCTTAATAATAATAATAATACCTGATAATCATGTTTTAGGGTGGGGGAAAAAATCACAGCACTCCATCTTTAAAGGACAGTTGTAGTTGCAACAAAGATTGTTGGATTCATTCATGAATCCACTTCAATACACTGTCAGCAGTTACACTGACTTTGTTTTCAAAAATGCATGTTGTTTTGTTTTTTTGGTCAGTAGAAAGAACACAAAATCTCCTTGTATACACTGACACCACGGCGCCTCAAACTGTGACTCCGCCCACAACCGGGGGAAGTTGTGATTTGCGCTCGTTCACTGCAATGCAATTTGCGGCATTTTCAAAACAATATTGAGCAGAGTATAGCGATTATCAAACGTATTTGCAATGCCATACGTTGAAAGATCTGTTGCCCGTGGACAAGGCACGCTATACCTCCGCAAGTTAGATAGCATCGGCATAGATGTTTGTCCGTATGTGATTAAGGATTGGACCAAGTTGCATTGGCAGCCATAGGAAATTCTTACCCCAGGCTAAAACCAGATGTGACGTTTTTGGGTGTTCCTGTCTAGCGTGGTGTCAGTGTGTTTTTGGGCGTTCCTGTCTAGCGTGGTGTCAGTGTGTTTTTGGGCGTTCCTGTCTAGCGTGGTGTCAGTGTGTTTTTGGGCGTTCCTGTCTAGCGTGGTGTCAGTGTGTTTTTGGGCGTTCCTGTCTAGCGTGGTGTCAGTGTGTTTTTGGGCGTTCCTGTCTAGCGTGGTGTCAGTGTGTTTTTGGGCGTTCCTGTCTAGCGTGGTGTCAGTGTGTTTTTGGGCGTTCCTGTCTAGCGTGGTGTCAGTGTATACAGTCCATAAAAAAAGGTTGAAGAATAGGAAGCCTATCAAGACTTACCCTTTGGTGAATGTTTAGAAAGAAAGTTCCACAATTAGGTTATTACCATCACTGGTCCACGGTAGACCATACTTTGGATTACATTACAACATTTGAATGGTTTTTTTTCTGCCGTGTAAAATAACATTTAAATTATATTAGTCACAGTGCAAACAAAAAAAACACATTTTTTTTTTACAGTATTTACAAATTGAATTATATATTTGCACACATTTTCACATAGATTTTCAAGTTAAGACTTTGGCCTGCTTCACTTTTTACAGCAGAAACAAAAACTAAAATGACAAACATGCAGTGGTGGAAAAAGTACTCAATTGTTTTACTTAAGTAAAAATACCAATACTGCAATTTAGAACTACTTCGTTAAAAGGAAAAGTACGGCATTGAAAATGTACTTGAGTAAAAGTACAAAAGTATCGGCATCAAAATGTACTTAAAGTACTAAAAGTAAAAGTATTCATATTGCAGAATGTCCCATTTCACAAGTTCAAAATGTGTAGAAAACCTATTGAAAATAGCCAATCTACAAGCTCTCAATGCGTCGCAACGCAACGCATTGAGAGCTTGTAGATCGGCTATTTTCAAATGGCCGAAATGTATAGGGTTCAAGTGGTTAATGTATGTTTTCTAATGAAAATTTAAATCGCCAAAGTAGTCCGAGATGTAGTGGAGTAAAAGTAAAAGTACTGGAAATTGGAAATACTCAAGTAAAGTACAAATACCTCAAAATTGTACTTAAGTACTTCAGCAATAGTACTTAGTTACTTTCCACCACTGCAAACATGTTAGGATTGGAGAACAGGAGCCTTTTAATGAGCTCTCATTTATGCACACTTGCTAAATTGATATGCTGTGAGCAAATTGCATGTTGTCTGTAGGCCACGAAGAGTAACTGTTTTCTACTCTCAAACTGCCACAGCACTGCATGGTCTGATAGCTGGTTCAGGAAAGTGGTTAAGAGTTTTACGTTTTCACTGTTTTCACCGTTTGGAGAAAACATTCCCTGCATCACCAATGCAGTGACGCAAGCTAAGTGCATGAACATGAAAGGTCCTTTGTTTTTCCTTCCTTTTTGTTTAACAGCCCTGTAAGTTGCTGTTCATTCACCACGTCACAAATGCTGACATTCTCACACACAACATGGTATAGTCTTTACCTCTGGGGTACAAAGACAATTCCTGGACAAGGTTTCCCAAAACAAGTACTTCAAGGCAAAACATAACAGCTTGTATAAGTAACACAACAAACTGACTTTCCTTTGGAACAACGTGGAAACATGCACATTCGCTTCATGCTTGAGAACTGATATCATTGAAAATACAGTGCTGGATTCCATGCATCATCAAATCAGGTTCTAATTTAGACCTAATGGGACACCATGATGATGAATGAATGCAACAAATATGACCAATTGTGGCAGTGAGGGTGTCAGGGACAATAGTAGAACTTTACATGGAACCTTTACATGGAATACAAAAATAAAACATAAAGATGCAATTGCACAAGTCAACGTAATGGCTAAAAAGAATGTCCTTCTTCTTCAACATAAATAAAGTGCCATGTAGTATATCTTACAGCGTAATGGCTAAAAATAATTTCCTTCTTCTTCAACATAAAGTGCCATGTATGTATGTAGTATATCTTAAGATGACGTAAATATAATGTCTCTTTTTGTCTATTAAATGCTTCATGTTGTTTCTTCTTTCCCCCTGTAATAAAACACAATACAATTGGTACATTGCATCTGTGTCCCAAATAGAATCGTCTTAGGAAACAGCTCCTTTTTTAAATACATTATATTACAGTATATTGCACTGACGCAAACGGCCCGGAGTGCTATAAGTGATGAAACCGTAACCAGATGACGTGATTGGTTGGGAGGGATGGTTGGTTCCCGACCAGGGGCGGCCTTAGGAATCTGGAGGCCCGTTTCAAGACCAAATATGAGGCCCCCATATATACCTATGACATAATGATTCTCTTTATACAGGCATATTGAGTTGATACAGGCATATTGATACAAATAGTTTTGACTGTATAATATTGCACGCATTTACGCAGCAACAACACCTCTCCTCGTGCTATCGTCCCTTCACAAGTGTCTCCCCTTTACCTCCCAATGCCGCACCTTTTACCCAGGTTATTAACAGGAAATAGGTTGTAACTTAACGGCGTGGGAGAGAGTGACGCAGCAAATGAGCGAGAGAGAGAGAGAGGGCCAAGGGTGGCGGGGTGGCGGACTGACGCCTGACGGTCAGTTGGAGCTCGGAGGCCCCCCTGAGGGTGGTGGCCCGTTTCAATTGAAGCTGGTGAAACATAACAAAGGCCTCCTATGTTCTCAGCAAGGCCTTGTTGGTCTTAGTTGGTTCAAAGCTCTGTGTACAGTACACTCTGTTAATTGGCATAACAAAGTACATTGGGAGGAAAAAGGGATAACAATTTATTTTTATGGCTACTAAATTAAAGAAGGAGAAGAGACTCGACCATCTTCAGATGTAGAGACCAGATATTCTGGACCCCGTCGAGAGGAGTAGAAACCGGACGCTCTGAACTAGACACGCGGTTGTTATATTATCCTACAACAACTTTAACATTGAAGTACATTCTCCCGATGCCTTTTGAGAAGGAAGTTGTTTATAAAGACTATATTGTGCTTTCCCCTGCAGGACACAGTGATTGAGATAAAGTGCATTTCGTTGTCCGATCGGCGGCACACATATACACACACACCTAAATCCTAATCGGGTATAAAACGGTTCCTTTTTTTGGTCCACATCTTCTGCATCATGCCGGAATAATGTACAAGTGTTGACATCTGAAATGTTGTTCCAAACAGCACTGACTTCAAGAAAGAAACCCAGAGTAGAAGGGTACAGTAGTAAACTATATGTCAGAGAGAGGGACAGGGGGAAGGTCTTAAAGGATATATTATGTCACTTTTCCCTGTGTTAAAATAACAAAACAAACAAAAAAGAGAAATAAACCTTCCAAGGAAGGGACTGCACACTCTGGGAACAAATTAAGACGGACAACTTACTGCATCATCAGCTTATTTATTAGCACGACGCGTTTCGCCGTGAGCTTCGTCAGGTGCTACAAAAAAAGGTTGATGATGCAGTAAGTTGTCCATCTTTGTTCCCTGACTGTGCAACTATAGACTTGTACCTCCCACGGGTTTCTTTTAATGTGCAGGAGTCCCCTTTTTGTCTCATTTTATATATATATATAGCTTTTAGTGTATATGTTCACAAACAAACACAGGGCAAAGTTACATACTATGTCATGATAATTGTGAGATGGGTGACGGCTGATTGAAGCAGACACACCTGGCATAGTGGCATATATAATATATATGTGTCTATTGAGACAGGAGGTCTCTCCACTATTGAAATCATCATAACTCGCTTATTACGAATGTCAGACCTTTATGTTATCAGACAGCATGGTTGGGCTTTCATGCTAAATCTAATCTAACATGATCTAACATGGATAGAAACACGGGGAGAAAGAAATAGGTACGTTTTCTTGCAGGTGTTGGCATGCCGATATAGCAGCAAGCAACGCTGATGTACAATCCAGTGGCCAATGCGGCATCTATGTATACATTATGTCTATGACTAGGGAGAATCAATGTGTATTAGGACGTTTTGGACCGCTGAGACCTGCCAACAAATCGTTTTAGAGATTCTGAATGTAAAGTTTGAGTATACACACATTCAAGAAATTAATTCTTCATGGAATGTATTTTCTCTGGTCTGATTGGTTTTGGTCTTATGTCAAGGTGGAATGAATGCAAGGGCAGAAGTATGCATATTAAAGTATTCATGTTAGGGCAGGAGATTAAATTGTGTCTTTTTCTTCTCTCTGTCAAGTATAGAAGTGTCGCCTCACAGCTTCCCGCTGGGGACGCTGTGGGCGTGTTCTCTCCTCCGCGTCATCAGCGCCCATATAAGTGGAGTTGGCAAAAGGGCCTTTCTGTGTGGAGTTTGCATGTTCTCCCCGTGTCCCCTAGGGTAGGTACCCTCACAAAGAACATGCAGTAATCCTGATCTCTAAACTGACTCCCCCTGGCCAGCCGGGGCACCTGATGGAGGGGGAAAGGAACTGGTCGGAATAACGTGTTCGCTTCCAACCAGGGAAACTCCCCCCTCATGCATAGAAGGAAGCATGAGGTCAGTCCGTTGCTCTCCCCAGGTTAGCAGAGGGAGTGTAGAGCCCAGGATTACACTAGACAATAATTGACACTGTGTGAAAAAAAAGAAAAAAAGAAATCGTGGGATAAGAATTATGAAAAATAAAAATAAAAGTATAGAAGTGTACTTGTGCTCAATGTGAAGGACAGTGTCAAATATACTTGGAGTTCTAGGAATGTCGGTTGGTTCTGAACAATGACAATACTTTCATCACATGCTGCTGTATAGATTCAGGGTTTAGTTTTTTTAGTTGAACTCAACAGTATTCCCCTGACCTCATGTCCTCATCCCGTGTGACCTCATGTCCTCATCCCGTGTGACCTCATGTCCTCATCCCGTACGTGTGACAGATTATTTTTCTGTTACAATATGAAAATGGAGCCGAAACAAAGGTGATTCGTGGATATTCAAACAACGCATAGGCTACTCACACACAGGTACTACGGTGACGAGTTGGACAACGTCTGACCAAGCATCAGACGTTCGTTCGACGCGACAGGCTCCTCTGACTCATGTCAGTCGACGTGAGTCAGAGTGCTCGGCACGGGCACTCCCTCGCTAGTGCCTCGTTTGGGTGTGCCTTTGTCCGTACGCGGACAAAATGTGTCCGTAGCAAAGACTTGGTTTTGTCTGTGGCAAATGTTTAGATTTTCTTTTTAACACACCATTATAATGTTTTTATCATAAGACCCAGTTACTGAATGTCGAGTCACCAGATTTAGGAGTCAAACTATAGTACTAGTGGTTCTCAAATGTTCTATTTGCAATGTACACTCTCAGAGTTACAGACCTGTTATGGCCATTCTAGGGCTATCTCTTCATGTGTATTATTGTTCGCTCATTTTGCAAAAATGGAATTTTGACAAGAAATGTCCACCACAACAGTGGGACAGTGGTGCCCATCACGTCAAAATGTGTGATGCGACTTTTAGATGTTGGCCAACCCGCCGAAATAATACAACCTGTGAGTGTGTAGATTCCAACTATCCACAACAATGTGACAGTGGAACTATACAAAAAAAGAAAAAACCCCAAACGCTATGCTCGGACCCAGCCAGCCAGCCAGCCAGCCAGGGACACACATAGCTCCACATAGGAGTGGTTGCACCACTCAAAAACATCACAGAAGTCTTTAAACGTTTTAAATTAGCCCTCGTCTGGTAGAGTGTACACTTTACACTTTAGGGCACAAGGTTTTATATACACTTTCTTTCTCCTCTCTGTAAAATATAAGCTTACGATTTATAGGAGCAAGAATGGGGGGTCACTTCCTGTTTGGCGAGGATTTTGTCACTTCCTGTTTGGTGAGGAGGACTTCCAGGAGGCGGAGCTTGGCCTTAAGATGCTTGTATTCCTGGTATTCTGCTGCCATGGGAGAACGGTCTTCTTTCTGACAGATCCTGTGGGACAAAATGAAGGACACATTTAACTTAATATTATTATACTGTACATTAACGTTGTGCAGTGTGGACTTTGTCATTTTAGAATGTAGATAAAAAGCATTATTTTATACCTAGCAGATATGCAAGAAGCTCGTAGCTTCTATGAGCTTGTAGTCTAGTAGCCAAAAAGTGAACCCGGACATGTTGAGTACACCAACGTTTTATGTTAGAAATGTTGAGTATGGGTCCCCAGCATGTAGAAACTGCCGGATGCTAACTTGCATATGTTGAGCAATTTTCATAATAATAATAACAACCTATAGAAGGCAAAATATTCAAATTTTCATCATGCTTTATCTAGCATGTGATGTGTCAAACTAGGGGGTTTTCATGATGCTGAATCTATTTCAAACATTAATTTTGTAAAAAAATACTCATTGGGCATTAAGCCCAATGAGTGTTTTTTTTGCTAAACTAATGCTAATGCCCCCTAGTTTGACACATCACATGCTACATAAAGCATATAGGTTGTTAATGGTATGGTCACATATTATGCCAATTATGAAAATTGCTCAACATATGCAAGTTAGCATCCGGCAGTTTCTACATGCTGGGGACCCATACTCAACATTTATAACATAAAACCTTGGTGTACTCAACATGTCCGGGTTCACAATGGGGCTCTATGGGCTGGCTACTAGACTATTGTAGAGATCTGCCATTTTTATTTCACTGTGTTTGTTTCACTATGAAGAATCAACTGACTGCGAGAAATGTACCCACATTTGATACAGTCTGACAAGATAAACGATACAGAGCCACCTCCCCGACAATATCACCGGGACAGTTTGTTTATTTTTGGACCACAACTCTTATGTGAGACGATTTTAAGATGACCCTGTGTAATTAGAATAGAATATAAATGTATAGAATTGGCCTCAGTTCTCAATGGGTATAAACTGCATGGCTCTGGGAAGCAGTGCATCTCTCCTCCTCACCTCCCAGTCTGACGCTGAAACTCCTCCTCAAACTCCCTCAGAACTTTGCGGCTTCTCTTCTTCTCCGAGCGCGTCTCCCTCAGACACTGCAGGAGTTCAGACCTGGGGGACACATATTGTACAACGGCTGTAATGCTTGTTTGAAGTATAGAAGAAGCGACCATTAGCGCCGGTCTCAGTCTTCTGCTGCCACAGGGGTTCCCAAGCTGTGGTGCGAGGACCCCTTGTGGTGCGTGCACCCCTTGTGGTGCGTGCACCCCTTGTGGTGCGTGCACCCCTTGTGGTGCGCGAACGCCTTCTAGGGGGTGCGTGACATGAAAAGGGTAATGGTGGTTTTATGGTGTTATTTAGCACAACCGGCAAAATCCAGTAAACCACTGTTGTAAGGAGATGTATAGAGCAGCTGTGGGAGTATACAGCAGGTGCATGTCTCTCAGTGCAGTGACATTCTGTGATTATTTGCCATAATCATATTTTAAAAATGTATAGTTTTCGGCCAAATACAACGAGACTTAGCGCTGGGGGGTGCGTCAGCTAGGTCAGGAGGTACAGGGGGTGCGTCAGCTAGGTCAGGAGGTACAGGGGGTGCGTCAGCTAGGTCAGGAGGTACAGGGGGTGCGTCAGCTAGGTCAGGAGGTACAGGGGGTGCGTCAGCTAGGTCAGGAGGTACAGGGGGTGCACGGCCAATAAAGTTTGGGGACCACTGGTTTAGAGCAAAGAGAGTACAGCCAAGTATATGGACTTTTAATGTTTGTTTAGGGCACTTTAAACAAACAATGTTTGTATAAACTAGGAGTGATGCGGCCCTTACTTCACACACCCATATTGATATTAAATACTGTTGTCATAGACTGGCCTCCAAGTATTAGGATTACTAGGATTACTAGGAGTACTAGGAGTACTAGGTAGTACTGAACTAGTACTCTGACAACGTGAAAGACTGACTGACTGACTGACTGACTGACAGACATCGTACCTTGATGCCTCGTGCAGATTGGCCATGTTGAACGCCTGCTGTTGACGGACAGCCTTCACTTCGTCTATCGGGGACACAAAGGCGGGATCACCGTCGTGGTCGCTGTCCTCCTCATTGGTCGCTGGCCGCGTCACTCTCTGAGGGGGCGGGACAGCTTCATAACTCACAGCGTAGTCGTCGTCAGACCCCTCCTCTTCCTCCTACCATGTTAGAACAAGAAAGTCATACTTCATATCAAGGAATATTGTCTGTGTGGCGTGCGTGCGTTCGTGCGTGCGTGCGTGCGTGCGTGCGTGCGTGCGTGCGTGCGTGCGTGCGTGCGTGCGTGTGTGCGTGTGCCTTACTATGATGGTAAAAGTAGGGCTGGCACACAGCAGGCGTTTGATCATCTGGTATCTGTCATACAGAGACTTGACCAGGCTGTCAGGCTGCTTAGAACCCTGAGAGAGGAGAGAGAGAGAGAGAGAGAGAGAGAGAGAGAGAGAGAGAGAGAGAAAGAGAGAGCTTGTCTATTAAAACAAACCACATCAGGGCAAAAATAAAAAAATAATCTAAACTAGCTATACATACAGTATAGCTAGTTTAGATTATTTTTTATTTTGATGATAAATGTAAAAGCTATCATGATGGTGGCTTTCTTGTAACATCTGCAAAGTGAATGTTTAGGCTGAAGCAATAACTATTACTTCAGATCTCAGTAGGACTTTTGGGTCTCTGCTATTGGCATAAGGCCTAGTGTATATTCATAGTCCAGTTTTCGGTGAAGAGGTGACCACCGAAAACGACAACATGACGTCACGGTGGTCACCGCTCTCTGATTTCCGGTGGTCACCTGTACACCAAAAACTGGACTATGAACAAGAAAGATGCTAAATAACAGATTACAAATTACAAAGGCTCTGGCTTGGGGCGGCCCCTGAGCTCAGCCCCTTAGGCTTGTGCAGAGAGAGAGAGAGAGAGAGAGAGAGAGAGAGAGTGCTTACTGCTCGGCCGTGCACGCTCTCAAAGTACAGCAGACACTTCTGAAGGATCATCTTTTCCACCACCATCTGAGCCTGGGTCATCTCCTACACGTACACACGTACGCACACACGCGCACACACACACACACACACACACACACACACACACACACACACACACACACACACACACACACACACACACACACACACACACACACACACACTGATTGATTTTCACAGTATGCAGAATGGGTACGTTTCAAACGAAAGCACAAGTCAATACAAAAACTGTTACTTTGTGGACGATACAACAGGGTCCACACAGACAGACAGACAGACAGACAGACAGACAGACAGACAGACAGACAGACAGACAGACAGACAGACAGACAGACAGACAGACAGACAGACAGACAGACAGACAGACAGACAGACAGACACGCCTACCTTGACGTTCTCAGGCATGGCCAGAGCCTGTCTCTTCTCTCTCAGTCTTTTGAACAGCGAGTCCACCGTTTCCTCCAGAGTGGGAGTATGTTGCTGTAGCTCAGGCGCCCCCTGCTGGCTAGCACCGTACCTGCAGGATGAGTTTCAGTGTGTAAGTAGTTTCAACATGACTCCAGTCATTCATGATTCATCATAAATATTAATCATTCATTCATTAATTCAATTTCTATATGACTAAAACGACAGCTGCCAACTCTCACGACGCTCTCAGATCAACATAGTTGTCATCGAGTCATATATACAATCATTGTATCATGATCTATGTTCTTCTACACTTAGGTTAGCTGTATGTGAATTCCCTCTGTGCTGTCAAGTTTATAACGTTTTTGCTGCTTTTGTCTGCTGAAATGTTAGCTCTCCAGTCCGTGACATGATTGTGTGGGCATGGTAGTGGACTAATAACACTCAGAGGTTCCATGTTCAAATCCCACCAGTCCTCACTTTCAGTCAGTGTATCATAAATAATCATTGATTTAACTTTTCAGGCCTAGGTTATGTCACCGGCTAGCTGTGTCTGATTTTTGGCATCACAAACTTTAATTTTCAATAAAAACAAAAATCTACAATTACTGACATGACATCTCTTCAACAGAGCTCTGCCTCAATGAGCACGTAACCAACAGGACGTCCATACAACGTCCATACGACGTCAAACAGACCTCTCTCCCCAAAACGTACATATACGACGACATGAGCGCATAACCAACGGGACGTCCATACAACGTCCATACGACGTCAAACAGACCTCTCTGTAAACACCGACCCCAAAACGTCCATATACGACGTCCTGAGCACATAACCAACGGGACGTCCATACAACGTCCATACGACGTCAAACAGACCTCTCTGTAAACGCTAACCCCAAAACGTACGTCCAGGTCGCCGTCCCAGCCAGACGTCCATACGACGTCCATACAACGTCGTCGAGACGACCTGACAGTCAAACTCAGATACGACCTGCAGACTCAGTCCATTGCAAGAAAGACGTCCATATGACGTCCATACGACGTTGACAGGACCTGCTGCATTGGGATAGCTAGACGGAAACATTTCTGGCCACAACGTGGGTGTCAATGCGCTGTGGCGCTGTTCCACATTTCACTGCCGATGTGCCACCCAGACAGAAGTAACATGGGGAGGGGGCTTCTCAACCATTTCTCAACTATCACCATCAGTATCGTACAGTAACAGATGACGAAATTATTCATGAACGCATGTGTATTGTTGTGTAGTTGTTCTTATCTTTTGTTGTGTTCTCCCCCCTGGGCCCTGGTTGATGTTGTTCGAATTGTCCTGTTTATTTGTGTTTGTTCTGTTCTTTTGTTCTAAATATATGTATCAGTTCATGTATTATTTACGGTCTTCACGGATCGCCTTGATCCCAATATAGAATTTCAAGACACACAGCTGTGTCTGCATGGTTTTCAGTAGTTATAAACCGATATAAATAATATCAATTGCTTTCTTTGCACAGATGAGGAAGCCCCGCCGTGAGGCAGGGCATCAAAAAATTTGTTGATACTCATAATGCTCCTCTCCACGGAAATCTTTAGTAAAAGGCGAAAGATTTATGCGATCTGAAGAGAAACAAGAGTGTACTAAAGAGAAGCGCAACTGGAACCCGACCAATGTAATGACACAACACCTTCGGTCACGTTCTACACAAAATTAAAAAATAATGATAATAATAACACGGACACTCTACTGAGAGTAAATAAAATAACACATCGAATTCTGTGTTTAAATACTACTACGAAGCGCTACAGATACAAAATAATACGTTCAAGTATGCAATTAGTTTCTTAGTCACTATCGCTTTGCATGATGGGGGAAAAGCAAGTAGTCGCCTGGGCTTCGTTTATTGGCTGAACAGGATCACGTGTCATTGGAGGGCGCCGCCCTTTGTCCGTGCATTTCGCACAGCAGTGTTCTCTCAAACAGTTAATATTATTATGAATATCACAAGAAGAACCGAAGGGAATAATAAATAAATGAAGATGAGATCAGATCAGATACCATACCGTATGGCCATTCTACACATCAAATACATGCTTCACAACCATTAAATTATATAATATTATGTGTGGAATTTTATGGATTTGTTCACCGAGAGTGGCAGATAGATATGGTGTGTGTCGCCCTCAAGTGGACAAAATGGCAGAAATTGATTACAGCTTCTAGTGGTGACAGATCTTTTGTCCTTTGGCTTTTAATTTCATTTCAAGATCTAACAATGTAAATACTACAGCCCACTTAATGACTGCACTCATTGAATTAACCTCAAAGGGTCAATATAATCCATTCATTATTTTTTTTATTTAATTCCTGAAATTGCACCCAGTGCAATTTAGCAGTTTAGCATCTGTAAAGGACCACTTCACCAATTTTCAACCTACCTTCATATAATTGGGTCCTCCCTCACTAATGTTCATGATAAAATGCCAAAATTATTTTCTACTCGGTCTGTGTCTCATAGCTGAGTCATAGGAGGGCTGTGGGCAGAAACCTGTCCACCAGTGACATCATCAATGGGGAATCCATGCTAATAGAAGCTGCAGGATTTCTATTCCTGAAAAGTTGCATTGCGATAATGGAAGCCATCGTGCTCACGATAATACAAATCTAAAAATATATATTTTTAAAGTCTTGTTTAAAAGTAAACCTGCCTTTCTGAACTGCCTCCCTCCTATGAGACAAAGACTGAGTAGGAAAAAATGTGGTATTTTATGATTGAGGACCAAATAAGAAGATTATGAAAGTGGTCCATTCATTCATACATGGTTTTCTTTTATATCAACAGATATCACAGCATACGCCACAAATAACATCACTCGAATGTTTTGTGAAAAGTTGTCAGCCCTGCTGTTGTTTGTTGTTACCTGCAGACGTCAGTGTGTTGCTGTCCTGTGGCATCACCTGCCTCCTGGTCCTTCAACTCAAATATGGACTGTCTCAGTTTCAGCTCTGGGAAAAGGGAGAGCACAGTAGGGCCATTCATGATTAGCTAGAAAGGAAAGGAGAATGTAGCATTCTCTTTAAGTCTCTATCGAGCTATCAATCTATCTTAGTTGCTCCCGACGAGCAGTTTGGCGCCTTGCATGTTTTTTTTCTTTCGCCATCGGTTTAGGAATGTGTGTGTGATTGTGAATTGTGAATGGGTGAATGTAATGTCAATGTCATTGTAAAACACATGGGTAAAGGCACTATATAAATGCACTCTCTATCTGTCTACCATCCATCCACCTATGACATAGGTCCTATGTGTTAATTCTTATTTCAGGCGTGTTTTAGGGTAAGGAACTGAACAAGTATATACTGTGATATTGAACATGTTTTCTGCTATGCTTTTACCTTTGAGCTGTTTGCGCGCCTTGGCCAGTTCAGTCATGGCTCTAATAATCTCTGGGTTGGCACTCTTGTCATTGTAGGACGGCTGAAAGAGAGAGAGAGAGAGAGAGAGAGAGAGAGAGAGAGAGAGAGTGGGGGTGAGGGTCATAGAATATACAGTACATATATGGTTTTTTTTATACAGGCCCTGGCTGTCACCTGCCTCTATTCATCCATTGTAACCCCCCCAGTGAGTGTGCCCATATAGGTCTGTTTTCTGACCACAAGGGGGAGACAGCAGCACATTCAATAATTCCTATGGAGGCTGAGCAAGATTCAAACTGACAGCATGTCTTTACATTACAGTAACTAAGTACATTTACTTGTAGGCTACTTAAGTACAATTTTGAGGTATTTGTACTTTACTTGGCAATTTCCAATACTTTTACTTCTACTCCACTGCATCTCAGAGGCAAATATTGTACTTTTACTCCACTACATTCATTTGAAAACTTGAGTTACTAGTTACTTTGATTATTATTACAAAACATACATTAACCCCTTCAGGTTAGATTCTATTACTATAGTACATTATAAAACAAATTGATAGTTGGCAGTGACAGTTCTGTCCTTAATCCCCTTTCGTTTGGAGACATAGGAAAGTAAGAAGTAGACATAGGGAAGACAGATAGAAACAGCGACAGAGACAGACAATAAGACATGCATGTGTAAGAGAGACAGACAGTAGGACAGCTGAGAGGGAGACAGTGTAGGAGAGACAGACAGTAGGACAGCTGAGAGGGAGACAGTGTAGGAGAGACAGACAGTAGGACAGCTGAGATGGAGACAGTGTAGGAGAGACAGACAGTAGGAAAGCTGAGAGGGAGACAGTGTATAGGAGAGACAGACAGTAGGACAGCTGAGAGGGAGACAGTGTAGGATACAAAGTAGGAGAGACAGACAGTAGGGAAGCTGAGAGGGAGACAGTGTAGGAGAGACAGACAGTAGGACAGTTGAGAGGGAGACAGTGTATAGGATAGAAAGACAGTAGAAAAGCTTAGAGGGAGACAGTGTAGGAGAGACAGACAGGAAAGCTGAGAGGGAGACAGTGTAGGAGAGACAGACAGTAGGAAAGCTGAGAGGGAGACAGTGTAGGAGAGACAGACAGTAGGAAAGCTGAGAGGGAGACAGTGTAGGAGAGACAGACAGGAAAGCTGAGAGGGAGACAGTGTAGGAGAGACAGACAGTAGGAAAGCTGAGAGGGAGACAGTGTAGGAGAGACAGACAGTAGGAAAGCTGAGAGGGAGACAGTGTAGGAGAGACAGACAGGTAAGCTGAGAGACAGACAGTGTAGGAGAGACAGACAGTAGGAAAGCTGAGAGGGAGACAGTGTAGGAGAGACAGACAGGAAAGCTGAGAGGGAGACAGTGTAGGAGAGACAGACAGGAAAGCTGAGAGGGAGACAGTGTAGGAGAGACAGACAGGAAAGCTGAGAGGGAGACAGTGTAGGAGAGACAGACAGGAAAGCTGAGAGGGAGACAGTGTAGGAGAGACAGACAGTAGAAAAGCTGAGAGGGAGACAGTGGTATTTCCAGACATGAATTGTTCCCCAGGGCTCCTTTTTTGCCCCTCTTCACTCAGTGTCATTGCTGAAAATAGCCTTATTAACAAGTTCTCTCAACGCACCACATTGTGTTGCGAGCTTGTAGAATGGCTATTTCCACCGAATCTAGGCCTCCATAGGTTTCAAGTGGCTCGCTTCTACAACATCAACATCTTATTCAATTTATATATAATATAATATAACATTACATTATGACATATTTTTGCATGTGATCTCTAGTTATTAATGTATTCAAATCACACTCGTGCAGTGAAGTGAGGGGCGCAGCAAGGACAGTATTTATATCAGCCAGATGACGTCTTACGTTTACTGCCCTAAACAGTTCATATGGCGGGCATGAATTACATCACAATTTACCCTAAACAAGTCCATAGTCCATAGTCCAAGTCCATAGACTTGGCTGGCCAATGACAGTCTTTCTTACCTTGTAGTTCATCTCCAGTTCAAAGTGCTCCTCAAACTTCCTGACCTTCCTCTTCAGGGCCTGGATGTGTCGGGTGAGGAGAGGGATGGAGGGAGGGGCTGTGACCTCTGACCCCTCTGCCCGGTCAAGACCCCTGGAGCTGCGCATGCATGCACGCACACACACACACACACACACACACAAGTGCGCACAGTCGCATACACACACACACACACACGCACACGCACACGCACACGCACACACACACGCACACACACACACACACACACACACACACACACACACACACACACACACACACACACACACACACACACACACATTAAATTGGCTTATGGGAGGGCCGGCTGGTGGACCACATCACTCACTCTGACTCAGACATAACCATAAACATATAGGCAGGGTCACGACACTATTACAGTGCGTTTTAACAGCGGGCGACAGCCAGACGAATCTGGCGATAGCAGGCGAACAGCCGATGGTCGAAAAGTGGGCGCCCAAAAACATCTTTTGGACGACATCGTCCAGCGACAGCGGACGATATACCGATGAAATGTCATGTGTTGCTTTGTTTACCCTCCATACCACCTATACGAGGACATATAGGTAATGACAGCAGGAACACCCACTAGGAGCTTTCTATCGCCCAGAGTCGCCGATGCTCGCCCGCTGTTAAAATGCACTTAGTTAGACATAGCCATGTCATTGCAGGCTGATAACAGTCATACAGGCAAATAGAGAAGATACAGGACAGGACAGGACAGGACAGGACAGGACAGGACAGGACAGGACAGGACAGGACAGGACAGGACAGGACAGGACAGGACAGGACAGGACAGGACAGGACAGGACAGGACAGGACAGGACAGGACAGGACAGGACAGGACAGGACAGGTATAGTAGACGTACAGCATGTAGGGCTGGTTGCAGGGCGGCGACGGCGCCACATCGGGGTCGGAGCTGAACCTCAGGCTGAGGGCAGAGCAGCGCGGCGAGGGCAGAGGGCTGTGGCCTCCCGCCAACAGATGGACCAGACCGCCGCCAACGCCTCCTCCTCCTTCTCCCCCGTCACTGGCTCCTCCTCCTCCGAGGCTCGCCCACAGAGTGGCGTAGGCGACGGGGCGCGGGCTCTGCGGGTGCTCTCCGTCGCCCGCCAGGGGCTGCAGGGGGTAACAGCTCTGGGTGGGCTGCAGCGGGGCCAGGGGCTGGTGGCTCTTGGGCGACAGGGTCTTGGGCGACTGCGGCGGTCTGTTAAAGAGCTCTGTGGAGAAACATGGAGAGAAACATACATTTTATACATCAAACTGTCTCAAACTGTCTGCTAAAACAGCTAACTCCACCACCTCTCTCCCTCTATTGCAAGTAATGTATTGACAATATATATGAAGTCACAGTCACAACAGAAACTTTGATGAGGCAGTATTGCTTTGTTTTCAAAATATAAGGTTTTCTTAATTCCCTAGATTTTTACATTTTCTGAAAACTCCAAAATATTGGAGTTACAGTAAGTGGTTTCTTCCCAACAGCAGAGATATATATACTGTATATATGGTCCTGAAAACATATAGCCTACTCTGGTCAAATCTGTCGGGAGACAAAAAGAGACAAAAATCAAAACAATATATACGGCATGTTAATTTATTTATATTCTTTTGGCTAGAGCAGGGGTGATCAAAATGTTTTCAAATTCAGGGGGCCATATTTGAAAATATTAAAAAATAATACCGTAGGGCTGACTTCATAACACTGTATCATGCCTTTGGATCATAACAAAGTCACACGCGTTGCATTATAACAATTTGACCTCTTTGATGTAGAGGCCTTTTGTGTAGTAGAGTAGTGCAATATCAACGCTCTTTTGTTGCAGTGTAGCAGAAAGTGAGTCACTCATGTGTGCTGTGAACTTTTGTGGGGACTTTGACAGTACATTTTTAATTCGTTTTTTCGGATGAATTGGAAATGGTGGACCGTGTCTTAGTGCTTTATCGTGGTTTCATCCACAAAGTAGCAGTTTTTGTATTGCTTTCGTTTGAAATGTATCCATTCATCAGTCATCTGAAATGTTTTAGTGTTAGTCTAGTTATAGTCAACTAAATATCATTTCAATCTACAGTTGATTTTGTCGACTAGAATGTATTTTGGCGGGCCTTGATGTAATGCCGTGATGCCTGATTTTACACTGGGTTCCATCAGTGAAAAAAGGTAGTCGACGAACATTTTTCGACAAAATCAACACTACTGTGAACAAAATAAAAACAATTCAGACTCGGTCAAGACCCCTGGAGCTGCGCATGCACGCACGCACACACACACACACACACACACACACACACACACACACACACACACACACACACACACACACACACACACACACACACACACACACACACACACACACACACACACACACACACACACACACACACACACACACACAAACACTGCAATGCTAATCTATTTACAGTCCAATAAAATTGTCTTTGGTTCAAATGCCAGTGTGGCCAAATGTAGCCTAAGGTAGAAATATGCTTTCTTTCACATCTTGTGAATGAAACAGCACAAGGAACAAGCAGTAAGGAATCCTTACACATTCTACATAACAGAGAAATAGCTGCCCAGGTTAATGGTTAAGGTTCTACAGAGAAGGTTAAGGTTCTACAGAGAAGGTTAAGGTTCTACAGAGAAATAGCTGCCCAGGTTCATTTCAAAACACCCAGAAGCTTGTATGTATGTATGAATTTCACATGACTATACAAGGCAAGCCATGAATAATACATTTTAGAAAGGAAGCTGCAAGCCATATATAAAATGTCTTTGGCTATGTCTGAGCTAGCTAGGCCGCGGGTGTCGTAATGCTGCCCTATAGTATATAGGCGAATAGGGGAAGGGAATCAACGTTGTGCGAGTGTTGGAAGTGCAAACAACGGTGCTCCTTGCGTTGGGTTTGGCTCGATCCTTTTCAAGGCTCGGGAGCTTGAAAAACAAATATCTAGCATTTTTCATAAGATGAATGTTGCAGAGTGGCCCTCCTAAAGGCCTCACCGAGGGTTTGTTGGGCTTCTATTCCTCCTCACGGAGGACCCAGGCTGGGGCGCTAAACCCATACTGCTCACCCGGGTGCCGTCTACATTGCGGCTGTCACCCGTCTCTCCGGTGGTCACCAGACTATACCTGGTTGTCACATATAGTCTATTCCTATGAGTCACTATAAATAGAAGAACTATATACAGATCATAGCAGCGTATATCCATCTCACAAACGCAGCACTGATATGTTTGCATGTCCATGAGGATTTGGCCATACAGAAAAGCTCGTCAGGGTAGGGACTCGAACCCACGAGTCCCTACACTGTCAGGTCGCTGTCAGGTCCAGCCTAGACAATTACAATTTACAATTTAGGCATTTAGCAGACACTCTTAATCCAGAGCGATTTACATTAAGCAAGAACAAAAAAGCATGGGAATACATCACATATATAAAATGCATTTATCATGAAACATGCGTAAGCTAAGAACGTAACTAGAACATATCTATATATAATGACACTATACATATAAACTATACATATATACTATACTATGCTATACATATATGTACTATGAAGTGCTATGACTACATACAATGCAATTATTGTGCTGTTTACATGACATGCTATAAGTCTGTTTCAAATGCTATCTAAGTCTAAAAAGTGCTGTCTAAGGGGGTAGGGTAAGTGATATGGGCCATGATGGAGTCTGAAAAGGTGGGTTTTCAGACTACGGCGGAAGATTGTCAGTGATGCTGCAGTTCTGATTGCAATGGGAAGTGCATTCCACAGTTTTGGGGCCAGAAGGCGTTTTTAGTGAGGGTACTTCCAGCTTTCCTGCGTTGGCTGATCTGAGTGCGCGGGAGGGTTTGTAGGGTTCAATCATGCTTGCAAGATATGGGGGAGCCATGCCTTTGGTTGCTTTGAATGCCAGCATCAGAGTTTTGTATTCTGTGCGGGCAGCGACCGGGAGCCAGTGCAGGGAGCGGAGCAGGGGGGAGACATGTGAGAATTTTGGCTGGTTGAAGACCAAGCGAGCTGCGGCATTTTGGATCAGTTGGAGAGGCTTAAGTGCACATGCCGGTAGGCCAGTGAGGAGGGAGTTACAATAGTCAAGTTTTGACAAGACTGTTGCCTGGACCGCTAGGTCATGAATCCCTTTTCTGTGTGGGTTTCAGTTAGACCTTGATAATTAAAGAAAGAAAGCTGGTAGAGCTATAGCAAAAAAAAGCTTCAAGAAGACAACTAAACTAAAGCAACAAAATGCAGAATAACTTCCTCAAAGCCTCAAAAAGAGGCAGGCTTCTCAGGAGCAGAACAAATGTAATCACCAACTGGAGAGACTCATAATAAAACACTAGCCAGGCCCAGAAGAGACTCTCAGCAGTGGTGGAAAAAGTACTCAATTGTTTTACTTAAGTAAAAGTGTCAATACTGCAATGTAGAACTACTCTGGTACAAGTATTTAAAGTCCAGAATTCAAAATGTACTTAAGTTAAAGTACAAAAGTATTGGCATCAAAATGTAGTTAAAGTACCAAAAGTATAAAGTACTCACTATGCAGAATGTCCCATTTTCAAGTTTTCAAACGAATACAAATATTTTGAAAATAGCAGATCTGTGAGCGTATTGTGTGTGTATTGGGTTAGAATGGAAGAGATTTAAAAAAGGCAAAAAGTATGCTCTATTGCATGGCCTATAAAAGTGGCTTCTAAAACTGTTTCAACATTATGAGATTTATGATCAGTTTATTTGGCCACCAAGTGGCGTCCACTGTTTAATCAAAGATTACAATACATCCAGATATTTAAAAAACAAAATTAAGTTACCAGTGAGTAGAAACATTCACTAGTCTGGGGACTATGCAAGGCAGAGCCATCCACCACCCCCCTGAGTCCAAGTTAGGCTAGACCGCATACCTAAGTGTGTGTGTGTGTGTGTGCGTGCGTGCGTGCGTGCGTGCGTGCGTGCGTGCGTGCGTGCGTGCGTGCGTGCGTGCGTGTTGAGAGTCTGTATCTTTCCCCTCT
>NW_027638701.1:0-5000 GCF_951216825.1 Electrona antarctica
GTGCGTGCGTGCGTGCGTGCGTGCGTCTTTGTGCTACATAGAGACACTGCCATCAATTAGTTACTTTCTAGTCTAAAGTACAGAACCAAGCAATCCCCCAGTCTTTAACACCTCACCCCCTCCCTCCCTCCCTCCCTCTCTCTCTCTCCCTCTCTCTCTCTCTCTCTCTCTCTCTCACACACACACACGCACAAGCACACGCACACACACACACACACACACACACACACACACACACACACACTCTCCTCGCAGCAATCTCGATCAAAGTCTAGCCGATGCCTTTCGCTCCCGTGAACCTGTATTGATTCGTCTTGGAGGAGTTTTCCTTAGGACGGAAAAAAATAAATAAAGAAAGAAGATATTTTTTTTCTCCGGGAGACTTTGATATATAGTGTTTGTCGCGATTGATTGACAACGCCGCCCCCTCTGCTATAGCGTGTGTGTGCAGCCCCCCACCCCCCCCCCACCCCACCTCACCTGTCAACGAGCTTGTAGGTCTGCTATTTTTGATAAATCGAAGAACGACTGACATAGAAACATAGCTTTTTCAGAAAACTGTCAGGATGTAGAAGACATTTTTAGAATCTGATCTCAGGTCAAAATGGGTGAAATCCTCCCGTGGAACGGGGCGACACCTTCATGACAACAACACAACAATTCCAAAAAGCTTCCGGTTCCAAATCGTTTCAGGTCGAGACCCGAAATTAGAGATTAGATGTTTGACCCCAAAACAAGTGAAAATAGCCGATCTACAAGCTTGTCGACTGCCTGTTTTCACATTCATTGAATGGGTTTCCCCCTCCACGCGCTGGGAGACAGACTCGGGAGGAGAAGCTCCCATATAATATATAGCAAAAAAAAATAAGAATTAGGAAATGAGGACGTGGAAGTTGTGATGCATAAACGCCGTTGAATCGCTCACCGCGTTTCCTTTAGCCCAAATAACGTGAGGCGTGAATGATTCCCCTCGGTGCACGGGTGCTCCCGAAACCCGGATATATATATATATATATATATATGCTTCTAACTTGCTAGTGATATTTATAAGCATTCCCCCTCCTTTTAAAAGTGAATATATACTGTCAAAATAATAATAAGCTCCACGGTGTCACTTTGCATGCAGGCTCTCTCTCTGCCTTTCGGAGCTCTTAAGTTATCCGTCTTTATTAGAGACACCATTTATCTTTGATGTACTCGTTTGTCTGCCCTTCCACCCCCCCCCCCCCCCACACCACCCCCCTTCCCTTCGCCTTCCCTTCTATTTCCTTTATTCTCCAGAGGGGGGGGGGGGGGGGGGGGGGTGAGAGGATGGTAAAGGGAGTGCTTTATTTGCAGAAGAGTGCGATAAGAGTTCCCTAAACTGCACTTCATGGTGTTACTACTTACTGTAGTCCTTGTGCGCGGCCATATTAGCTTTGCCTGGTGATTAGAGTCTCTCTCTCTCTCTCTGCTTGGAGTGATTCCTCGCGCGCACACACGCACGCACACACGCTGCACGCACCCCAAAGTCATAAGTTCGCTTTTTTTCTTTCTTTTTAGAAAGCGAGAGATTATAGGGAGTGCTCTACGCGTGGGTCCAGCGCCTATAGCTCCCACAGTGAGGGCCAATTCCACTGTGACTATACTGTGGAAATGCACTTGTCAAAAAAAGCGTGATGAGTACGTGCCGTTTGTGCGACACGATGCGTTCCACATGGCTATACCGGGGGGGGGGATTATAGGCAACAAGTATACAAAGTGCAAGCTGTTATCACATAATACCGACTACACGCACGATAGAGTGTTTTCAACGCTGGCAATTACGGTTGCACAAATACAAGATAATATCCAGTAAGACGCCTGAGGGCGAGAAGCTTGTACCGGCCATATATGGAGCGTGTCTTGAGCGTACAGGGTTTGATGAGGTCAGATCAACATATGGAATGTCAGAACAGGTCAGCTCCATATATGGAGATCTAAGCGTGGTATAGTGGGGACATTATCTTGAGTGTACAGGGTTTGATGAGGGCCTTTTTTTACTTTTTCTCATACATACTGACATTTCGGACGTACACACACATAAATATGTACATTTGTAGACCTCAATGTGGAAATTCTCCCTTTTTCATATGCATATTTCATTATTTTGACTGCATGCATTTTGAATTAGAGCAAATGTTTGTTGTTTTTTTGTGGCCTTTTCTCGGTGTGAACGACTTTAACACATGTGTGTTATGTGTGTGTGTGTGTGTGTGTGTGTGTGTGTGCGTGTGTGTGTGTGTGTGTGTGTGTGTGTCTTTGCTATGTGTTGCAGGGGGCCGGGACGAGCCCGTCAGCTACACCTGCACCACGTGCAAGCAGCCCTTCCCCAGCGCCTGGTTCCTGCTGCAGCACGCGCAGCACGCGCACGGCATCCGCATCTACCTGGAGTCCAGCCCGTCGGGGGGCGCCGGCGCCGGCCTCACGCCACGCATCACCCTCCCACCGCTGTCCTCCCTGCACGGAGGCTCCTCCTCCTCCCACGACGCCATACCGCCGTCGCCGCTCGCCAGCTTCCTGGGCGACAGCAACCCCTTCCACCTGCTGCGGATGGCGGCCGGGCCGCTGCTCCGGGGGGAGACCCTGCCGCCGCCGCCGCCGGGCTTCCTGGAGTCCGGCCGCCTCTCCCTCAACACGCCGCCCTTCGTCAGCCCGCCACCGCCCCGCCACCCCCCCCCTCCACCTGGACCCCCATCGCCTGGAGCGCCTCAGCGCCGAGGAGATGGGCCTCATCTCCCAGCACCCCAGTGCCTTCGAGCGGGTGATGCGCCTCACGCCCATGGCCATGGAGTCCCAGTCCATGGACTTCTCGCGGCGGCTCCGCGAGCTCGCCGGCAACAACAACAACAATAACAACAACAGCAGCAACAACAGCGGCGCCACCCCGCCGCTCTCGCCCGGCGTCGGCCGGGGGGGCGTGGTCGCCAACCCTATGCACCGCCTGCTCAACCCCAACAACCACAACCCCTTCCAGGGCGGGCCCAAGTCGCCCTTTCTGAGCACGCCTCCTCCCAGCATGCCGCCCATGCCGCCCAACAGCACCACGCCGCCGCAGCAGCAGCAGCAGCAGACGCTCAAGCAAAAGTCGTGCGAGTTCTGCGGCAAGAGCTTCAAGTTCCAGAGCAACCTGGTGGTGCACCGGCGCAGCCACACGGGCGAGAAGCCCTACAAGTGCCAGCTGTGCGACCACGCCTGCTCGCAGGCCAGCAAGCTGAAGCGCCACATGAAGACGCACATGCACAAGGCCGGCTCGCTGACGGGCGGCCGCTCCGACGACGGCCTGTCGGCCACCAGCGGCTCGCCGGAGCCCGGCACCAGCGACGTGACGACCGGCGAGGGCATGAAGAACCGCGACGGAGACTTCCACGGCGAGGGCAACGAGGAGGAGGAGGAGGAGGAGCTGGAGGAGGAGCTGGAGAACGAGAGCCGGCCGGAGTCCAACTTCAGCATGGAGTCCGAGTTCTACCGCAACCGCGAGAACGGCGCCAACAAGCCGCCGCCGCCGCCGCCGACGGAGGAGAAGCCGCTGACGCTGTCGGCGTCGGCCACCCTGGGGAAGATGGCGGACGCCGGGGCCGTGGTGGCGCTCGGCGCCATGCAGCAGTACAACAACCTGATCGTCGACAATCGTAAGCGCACGACGCCCTTCGCCAAGCGGGGCTCGGCGGACGGACAGCGGGACACCGGCGACGAGGACTCGGTGGCCGGGGAGATGGACAACCACCACCACCACCACCACCACCACCAGCAGCAGGAGGAGCGGACCGCCATCAACGGCAGGAACTGCGGCTCGGGCGACTCCTTCTCGGGCCTGTTCAACCGCAAGCCCACGCCCATCACCAGCCCCAGCCTGTCCAACAACTCGTCCCACAACAAGAGGATCAAGATCGAGAAGGACCTGCAGGACATCATGCCGCCGGCACCGCTCATCCCCTCCGAGAACGTCTACTCCCAGTGGCTGGTGGGCTACGCCGCCTCGCGCCACTTCATCAAGGACCCCTTCCTGGGCTTCAGCGACTCCCGACAATCGCCCTTCGCCACGTCCTCGGAGCACTCGTCCGAGAACGGCAGCCTGCGCTTCTCCACGCCGCCGGGGGACCTGCTGGACGGCGGCCTCTCGGGCCGCAGCGGCACCGCCAGCGGGGGCAGCACGCCCCACCTGGGCGGGCCGGGCGGGGGCCGGCCGGGCTCCAAGGAGAGCCGGCGGAGCGACACGTGCGAGTACTGCGGCAAGGTGTTCAAGAACTGCAGCAACCTGACGGTGCACCGGCGCAGCCACACGGGCGAGCGGCCGTACAAGTGCGAGCTGTGCAACTACGCCTGCGCCCAGAGCTCCAAGCTCACGCGCCACATGAAGACGCACGGCCAGCTCGGTAAGGACGTCTACCGCTGTGACATTTGCCAAATGCCCTTCAGTGTGTACAGCACTCTGGAGAAACACATGAAAAAGTGGCACGGCGAACACTTGATGACCAGTGAGGTCAAAATTGAACAGGCCGAGAGAAGTTAAAAAAAAGTCAGGTCCCCCCTCCTCCCCTCCCCTCCCCTCCCTCCCCTCCCCCCGGCCCTGTCCCCTGACCCCCATTTCCACACCCTGCACCACACTTTGACTAAAAAAAAAAAAAAAGAAAAGAAAGAAAGAAAAAAAAAAGGAAAATTACAAAATGGGGTAGCTGGATACTCTTTCTATTTCTGAAATATTAATTTGGGTTAATTTTGTGTTTTTTTTTTTAATCTTTTATTTCTTTTGCCTGAGAAACTGCCAACTGAGAAAAACAAAACCGATATTGACACCAATTGAAGCTGTCGAAACTGCCTCGTTAGGCGTTCCGTTTTAAACAATCAATCAGTTGAGTCATGACATATTATGTGGAGCCTTTAACTGTGCAATAATTTCTGTATTTATTGGAGTTTGTATTTTGGCATGTGCAGGTATACATTTTTATTTAGGCATTTTTTTATATATATATTTTGTTACT
>NW_027638701.1:10000-16564 GCF_951216825.1 Electrona antarctica
ATGGAAAGGAGAGAACACTGTTTGTTTTTAAGCGTCGTCAGGAATAGCCTATATACACCATATTTACGGGCAGTTTATAGTGCTACTGAAACTGACCACAATCATAAGGACACAAATATGACTCAAGGCAGTGCTGGGGGGGGGGGGGGGGGGGGGGGGGCATGTACAGTTCATGTTATATCTACAATCTGAACATTGCTCAGCAAAAGAGAATTACCTTTATTCTTTTTTTTTTCTCTCTCTCTTGGAGTTCCCGTAAATAAAGGAGAAAAAGAAAATAAATGGTCGGTGCTTTGTAAAAGATGCCAAGTGAGCTTGTTGTTTTCCTTCTGAGGTATAACGGTTTGTATACTCGCTGGGTTAAACTGAACGCAGACCAAACCAGCAAACCGAGCCGAGCAGGGGCGGGCCGGGGCGCTATACTGTATTATGCTGACGACGGTGTGCTTTTAATTGTGAACGCACGTTCTTAATGAAACATTACCCCAACCTCGTCCTTCTCTCCGCGCGTTTCTTATCCGGCGCCGTGGGACTCTATACGCCCCCCTCCCCGTGCAGCGCTGCAGGGTTTCTGCTGGAAGATGCTTTCTTTGTCATGCCTCTTCTTGCCAAGGAGAGTTGACTTTTGCGTGGCGTTGGTTCAAGTCCTGAATTGCAAAAAAATATATATAAATAATAATAATAATTACAAAACAAAACAGAAAAAGTGCTTTGCTGCTGTTCCACTCTCAGTTTGACATTCCATAATGAAACAATTTTCTTTCAGTTTTTTCATGTTTGTACTTAAAAAAAGAAAAGAATAAAAACATTAAAATTAAAATAGAACAACAACAACTACAGGGTCGGCGGACTGAGGTGAACAAAATCTGTAATTTGTTTTTATATGTTATGATGTTGGAATACAACGTGGAAATTGGGGGGGGGGGTAAGGGGTTGATTTATGAGGGGGGGGGGGGGGGGGGGTGACGACTTCTTTTTTTGTTTGTTTTTTCGAGTAGGGATGTTATGCTGTTTGTGATGTCACTTTATTTAAAAAAAAAAGAAAAAAGAAAAAAAAAAGAAATACATGATGAACTGACTCTCTCTCATAGGCTGTGGCTTGTGTTGTCTATGACGATGTCACTGCAGGAGGCACGTGTGTGTGCGTACGGCCCCGAGGCGGGAGGCTGATGGTCGTTGGTTGGTTACAGTAAACATGACATTCAGACACCCCCCCGCAGCGTCTACCTCTCTTTATTTCACTTGAATATATATATATATATATAGGCCTATATGTATGTGTGAGCTCACAATGTGTCGCGCTGCCTGCGACACCCCTGCGAGCTTGTAGATGGGCTATTTTGGGTCAGCAGGTTTTAGCCTATTATAATATATATCTACACACCTGGCACGAGACAAAAAAGAAACAAAGTACTATCCTATACTGCAGGATACAACTGGAACCGGCGTCGGTTTGAAACACGCACGCACGCACGCACGCACGCACGCACGCACGCACGCAAGCACGCACGCACGCACGCACGCACGCACGCACGCACGCACGCACGCACGCACGCACGCACGCACGCACGCACGCACGCACGCACGCACGCACCTGGGTATACATTTGGAATGGGTCTGTCTGACAATATTGGGTGACATGCATGCGCGCACGCGTACAGTTACGGTTGTTATGTACAGTACATGCCAAATATATTTGGCGACGTGTCACACACACGCGCGCACGCACGCACACACACACACACACACACAGTGCAGTACAGTACAGCATGTACTTTATACATGAAAGCCTGTCCCAGTGTCCCTAGATCTGTGGGGCATGTGAGGGGAGGGACACACATACAAAAATAATATCAACCCACACCCGGGTCTCTCTCTCTCTCTCTCTCTGGCCTAGAAGTATATCTGCTTCCATCTCCTGCATGCTGGTCTCATTTTGTTCTAAATATTGCAACACGTGGGCTACTTGTGCACATACAGCAAAACTATAGCTTCAATGACCCTCACCTCTACCAGAACTATAGCTTCAATGACCCTCACCTCTACCAGAACTATAGCTTCAATGACCCTCACCTCTACCAGAACTCTAGCTTCAATGACCCTCACCTCTACCAGAACTATAGCTTCACCTCTCAGAACTATAGCTTCAATGACCCTCACCTCTACCAGAACTATAGCTTCAATGACCCTCACCTCTACCAGAACTATAGCTTCACCTCTCAGAACTATAGCTTCAATGACCCTCACCTCTACCAGAACTATAGCTTCACCTCTCAGAACTATAGCTTCAATGACCCTCACCTCTACCAGAACTATAGTTTCAATGACCCTCACCTCTACCAGAACTATAGTTTCAATGACCCTCACCTCTCCAGAACTATAGCTTCAATGACCCTCACCTCTACAGAACTATAGCTTCAATGACCTTCACCTCTCCAGAACTATAGCTTCAATGACCCTCACCTCTACCAGAACTATAGCTTCAATGACCCTCACCTCTACCAGAACTATAGCTTCACCTCTACCAGAACTATAGCTTCAATGACCCTCACCTCTACAGAACTATAGCTTCAATGACCCTCACCTCTCCAGAACTATAGCTTCAATGACCCTCACCTCTACCAGAACTATAGCTTCAATGACCTTCACCTCTCCAGAACTATAGCTTCAATGACCCTCACCTCTCCAGAACTATAGCTTCAATGACCCTCACCTCTACCAGAACTATAGCTTCACCTCTCCAGAACTGTAGCTTCAATGACCCTCACCTCTCCAGAACTATAGCTTCAATGACCCTCACCTCTCCAGAACTATAGCTTCAATGACCCTCACCTCTACCAGAACTATAGCTTCAATGACCCTCACCTCTACCAGAACTATAGCTTCACCTCTCCAGAACTATAGCTTCAATGACCCTCACCTCTACCAGAACTATAGCTTCAATGACCCTCACCTCTCCAGAACTATAGCTTCAATGACCCTCACCTCTCCAGAACTATAGCTTCAATGACCCTCACCTCTCCAGAACTATAGCTTCAATGACCCTCACCTCTACCAGAACTATAGCTTCAATGACCCTCACCTCTCCAGAACTATAGCTTCAATGACCTATTGTATACTGATTGCAGTGTACTCTCCTTTAACCTTTAACTGCAGTGTTCCCCGTCCAATTCAGGACGGGGGACCCCTTTTGGTGTTTTAAGCATTATGTTATACTTTAGCTATTGGAAAATAGCAGATCTACAAGCTCGTATTTTTTGAAAATCGTGAAAATGTGGTGGATATATCTTTGAATATAATATTCTTTCAGAGCGAACGTTTTTAACTCAAATCTTTGCTTCTGGGGGGGGGGGGGGGGCAGCCAATTACATATATTTTTGGGGGTCCTTGACATGAAAATGTTTGAGAACGATTGACAGAAACATGGGTTTTTCAGAAAACTGTCAGGATTGAGAAGACATTTGTAGAATCGTCCTCGGGTCTGAATGGGTTAAAGGCTTGTGGCCTGTGTGGTGATTTTGATCCCCATTGTCGGTGCATATCAACAATAAAAGAAATTCATGGCAGCTATATTGGCATAAATAGCTGTGTAAAGTTCCTTCCTTTAAATGGATCCTGGCTAATAAGACAAATATGCCTTAAAACATTATACTTGCCCCTCTATAACTAAAATAAAAAAACAAAAAAACACCTATATTCATATTCATATTTTTTGTATTTCATAAATGGAGAATCTTTCACTCAATAGAGCGCCGAAGTCCTGACGTCACTCGCTCATCCCCTGGTTCTGCCCGGTTCACGGAAGTACTTTCTCTATGGAGAATCATCTTAAAATCGTTTCATATAAGCATTGTGATCCAAAAATAAACAAGCTGTCTCTGAGTTATTGTTAGGGAGGTGTCTCTGTATCGTTTGCGACCGTCAGTCACTCATATATGATACAGTCATATTAGTTTCTAGCGAAAATGTAACTAATTCAGTAGCAGTAACAATAGCGTCAGTTGATTCTTCATATCCATAAGAGTGAAACGGCCTGGATGACATGTTTATTTTTCCAAACACAGTTTTATATGAGGCGGTCGAAAATCCCCCTGGGGGGATTACAATGCAAATAAAAAGTACATGAACCCGTGGATTTGCGCCCTATACTGATATTGACGTCAGACTAGGTGCTCTATAGGGACGGCTCCCGTCGCAAGTTGATGACGTCATATTATGTCCATGTGTGGTCCAGCCCTATGGAATGTATGGAATGCACGACGTGCTAACAAAAAGTATTTCAAATATTGCTTTGATGCTCATATTATCCTTAGGAAGTTTTTTATTAGCATATGCATTCCGTACGTTCCATAGGGCTAGACCATTATGGGCATAACGACATCATCAACTTGCGACAGGAGCAGTCCCTATTATCGAGTGAAAGATTTTATGAAATAAATAAAACATTTACGGTGTTTTTATTATTTTTTATTGTAGGGCAAGTATAATCTTTTAAGTATTTGTCTTATTAGCCAAGGATCCATTTAGGCCCGACGTAAAAAAAAAGAAAGAAAAAAAAGTATTCTAAATCATGACAGTTTTCTGAAATACCTATGTTTCTATGTCAGTGGTGCTCAATATTTCATGTCAAGGACCCCAAAAAGTATATGTAATTGGCTGCCAACCCCCATCTGAAAATATGTTGTTCCAGGGACCCGCCAGAAGCAAGAATATGAGTTAAAAAGGTTCGCTCTGAAAGAATATATATATTCAATGATTTGCGCCACATTTTTCACGTTTTCCCCAAAATAGCAGATCCACAAGCTTGTAGCGCGGCACTCGGTGCCACGCTATGAGCTTGTAGATCTGTTATTTTTCAATAGCTATAAGGTTGAATGCTTAAAACACCAAAAGGTGTTCCCGCCCAGAATGGGCATGGAACACAGGTGTTACCAATAACGGCTCTGGTGCGTTTAGTGTATCAGAGTCTGTCCAGTGAGCCAACGTGTAGAATACCCATATCAGCCTTAATTAGCACAATTTGTAACTATGTATATATTCTCTTTTTTTATTTTTTGTTTATTTAATCAGTAAAAACATGTCAAATTTAGCCAAGTAGCCAAATAATACATCCATGACATACCTCAAGAAACCTCAAGTATACAACAAATCTCCAACAATGGTACACTAACAATGACATAAGAGACATAATAAGAGTAAATACAGAATGTACATTTTAAAACAGGGACAAATAAATATAAGGGCCTATAATATGCAAAGGCTATAGTACACATCCCAATGTGCAGGTGTTGGACTGTACATTTAAGATGACTCTTTTGAAACTTCTCAAAGGAACTATATTCAAGACCAATTTTAGCCAAAGAAAGCAAGACACTTTTTTTTTAAAACAGTATACTGTAAAAGGTTACAGTACAGTTAAAGGTTAAAGTACAGTATACTGTAAAAGGTTAAAAAGTTATATTTAACCATCAATACAGTAGAATATAATTTTTTGCATCTTTGTTGACTATTGTGCACGATACTGTCATATGACTATACACTATAGGCCCATGTATAAGCTAACAAATATATACAAATGTGAGGTACAAGGAACACATATACTAATATCATAGAGTAATGTAAGATGACTGTGGATATGATTATTAACATGTATTGGCCAAGGAAAAAAACAAACAATAATTCAACAATCATGTGGCTGAATTCTTTGCAATAAAGGAAAACCGAGGACGACCGGATAAACACAATTAACCCATTTTGGGCCGGGAACCCCTTTTGGTGTTAGCATTATGCTATGCTTTAGCTATTCAAATCTTTTGAAAAATCGAAGAACGACTGACAGAAACATAGCTTTTTCAGAAAACTGTCAGGATGTAGAAGACATTTTTAGAATCTGATCTCAAGTGGTGTTAGCATTATGTTATACTTCAGCTATTGAAAAATAGCAGATCTACAAGCTTATAGACATTTCTAGAATCTGATCTCAGGTCAGAATGGGTTAAAACAGACTCAAAAGAGAATCAGAGAAACGTGCTGTAATGTAGCCGTCATTCATTTTTTCTGTCTGTGTGTTGAAGATGTTATAAAATGAAGCAATAAAATTGAGACTTTGAATCAAAAGAGGCCAAATAAGAGAAAATTACCACGCATGCACGACAGACATGAATCCATGAGACAATGTTTTGCAGTTTGCGCAACTCACGCTCCTCAGGAGAGAACGCCGCGGACCGCATAGTCAAATAAATACACACACAGAACGGGTCATTAACTATGCAGTCACCCGCGTGAGTCTTTCACTGCTCTCTCTTATTTTGATTTAATTTGCGTCTCTCGATTTCCTTGGCAGAGTGTGTGTGTGTGTGTGTGTGTGTGTGTGTGTGTGTGTGTGGGGGGGGGGGCAAGGGAATAAAAATCCAGACCCACAATTAGTCATGAGGAGACAAGAGTGAGGAGTCGGACAGAGAGTGCGGGGCGAGTTGTGATTTGGCTTGAGTTTCAAGGCAAACGGGTAATTAAGCCTATCCCTGGCTGGCCTGCACTTTGAAGTACCCCACAGGAGGGATTATC
>NW_027638700.1:5000-37855 GCF_951216825.1 Electrona antarctica
ACCCGCCCGCTCTCATTCACAATACTGTATCAGTTAGTTATGATGGTAGCCCACCCGCTCTCATTCACAATACTGTATCAGTTAGTTATGATGGTAGCCCACCCGCTCTCATTCACAATACTGTATCAGTTAGTTATGATGGTAGCCCACCCGCTCTCATTCACAATACTGTATCAGTTAGTTATGATGGTAGCCCACCCGCCCGCTCTCATTCACAATACTGTATCAGTTAGTTATGATGGTAGCCCACCCTCTCTCATTCACAATACTGTATCAGTTAGTTATGATGGTAGCCCACCCGCCCGCTCTCATTCACAATACTGTATCAGTTAGTTATGATGGTAGCCCACCCGCTCTCATTCACAATACTGTATCAGTTAGTTATGATGGTAGCCCACCCGCTCTCATTCACAATACTGTATCAGTTAGTTATGATGGTAGCCCACCCGCTCTCATTCACAATACTGTATCAGTTAGTTATGATGGTAGCCCACCCGCTCTCATTCACAATGCTGTATCAGTTAGTTATGATGGTAGCCCACCCGCTCTCATTCACAATACTGTATCAGTTAGTTATGATGGTAGCCCACCCACCCGCTCTCATTCACAATACTGTATCAGTTAGTTATGATGGTAGCCCACCCGCTCTCATTCACAATACTGTATCAGTTAGTTATGATGGTAGCCCACCCTCTCTCATTCACAATACTGTATCAGTTAGTTATGATGGTAGCCCACCCGCTCTCATTCACAATGCTGTATCAGTTAGTTATGATGGTAGCCCACCCACTCTCATTCACAATACTGTATCAGTTAGTTATGATGGTAGCCCACCCTCTCTCATTCACAACGCTGTATCAGTTAGTTATGATGGTAGCCCACCCTCTCTCATTCACAATACTGTATCAGTTAGTTATGATGGTAGCCCACCCGCTCTCATTCACAATACTGTATCAGTTAGTTATAATGGTAGCCCACCCGCCCGCCCTCATTCACAATACTGTATCAGTTAGTTATGATGGTAGCCCACCCTCTCTCATTCACAATACTGTATCAGTTAGTTATGATGGTAGCCCACCCTCTCTCATTCACAATACTGTATCAGTTAGTTATGATGGTAGCCCACCCACTCTCATTCACAATACTGTATCAGTTAGTTATGATGGTAGCCCACCCGCTCTCATTCACAATACTGTATCAGTTAGTTATGATGGTAGCCCACCCACTCTCATTCACAATACTGTATCAGTTAGTTATGATGGTAGCCCACCCACTCTCATTCACAATACTGTATCAGTTAGTTATGATGGTAGCCCACCCTCTCTCATTCACAATACTGTATCAGTTAGTTATGATGGTAGCCCACCCGCTCTCATTCACAATGCTGTATCAGTTAGTTATGATGGTAGCCCACCCGCTCTCATTCACAACGCTGTATCAGTTAGTTATGATGGTAGCCCACCCACTCTCATTCACAATACTGTATCAGTTAGTTATGATGGTAGCCCACCCACTCTCATTCACAATACTGTATCAGTTAGTTATGATGGTAGCCCACCCTCTCTCATTCACAATACTGTATCAGTTAGTTATGATGGTAGCCCACCCGCTCTCATTCACAATACTGTATCAGTTAGTTATGATGGTAGCCCACCCACCCACTCTCATTCACAATACTGTATCAGTTAGTTATGATGGTAGCCCACCCGCTCTCATTCACAATACTGTATCAGTTAGTTATGATGGTAGCCCACCCACCCACTCTCATTCACAATACTGTATCAGTTAGTTATGATGGTAGCCCACCCGCCCGCTCTCATTCACAATACTGTATCAGTTAGTTATGATGGTAGCCCACCCGCCCGCTCTCATTCACAATACTGTATCAGTTAGTTATGATGGTAGCCCACCCGCTCTCATTCACAATACTGTATCAGTTAGTTATGATGGTAGCCCACCCGCTCTCATTCACAATACTGTATCAGTTAGTTATGATGGTAGCCCACCCGCTCTCATTCACAATACTGTATCAGTTAGTTATGATGGTAGCCCACCCGCCCGCTCTCATTCACAATACTGTATCAGTTAGTTATGATGGTAGCCCACCCTCTCTCATTCACAATACTGTATCAGTTAGTTATGATGGTAGCCCACCCGCCCGCTCTCATTCACAATACTGTATCAGTTAGTTATGATGGTAGCCCACCCGCTCTCATTCACAATACTGTATCAGTTATTTATGATGGTAGCCCACCCGCTCTCATTCACAATACTGTATCAGTTAGTTATGATGGTAGCCCACCCGCTCTCATTCACAATACTGTATCAGTTAGTTATGATGGTAGCCCACCCGCTCTCATTCACAATGCTGTATCAGTTAGTTATGATGGTAGCCCACCCGCTCTCATTCACAATACTGTATCAGTTAGTTATGATGGTAGCCCACCCACTCTCATTCACAATACTGTATCAGTTAGTTATGATGGTAGCCCACCCACCCGCTCTCATTCACAATACTGTATCAGTTAGTTATGATGGTAGCCCACCCGCTCTCATTCACAATACTGTATCAGTTAGTTATGATGGTAGCCCACCCTCTCTCATTCACAATACTGTATCAGTTAGTTATGATGGTAGCCCACCCGCTCTCATTCACAATGCTGTATCAGTTAGTTATGATGGTAGCCCACCCACTCTCATTCACAATACTGTATCAGTTAGTTATGATGGTAGCCCACCCTCTCTCATTCACAACGCTGTATCAGTTAGTTATGATGGTAGCCCACCCTCTCTCATTCACAATACTGTATCAGTTAGTTATAATGGTAGCCCACCCGCCCGCCCTCATTCACAATACTGTATCAGTTAGTTATGATGGTAGCCCACCCGCTCTCATTCACAATACTGTATCAGTTAGTTATAATGGTAGCCCACCCGCCCGCCCTCATTCACAATACTGTATCAGTTAGTTATGATGGTAGCCCACCCTCTCTCATTCACAATACTGTATCAGTTAGTTATAATGGTAGCCCACCCGCCCGCCCTCATTCACAATACTGTATCAGTTAGTTATGATGGTAGCCCACCCACTCTCATTCACAATACTGTATCAGTTAGTTATGATGGTAGCCCACCCGCTCTCATTCACAATACTGTATCAGTTAGTTATGATGGTAGCCCACCCACTCTCATTCACAATACTGTATCAGTTAGTTATGATGGTAGCCCACCCACTCTCATTCACAATACTGTATCAGTTAGTTATGATGGTAGCCCACCCTCTCTCATTCACAATACTGTATCAGTTAGTTATGATGGTAGCCCACCCGCTCTCATTCACAATGCTGTATCAGTTAGTTATGATGGTAGCCCACCCGCTCTCATTCACAACGCTGTATCAGTTAGTTATGATGGTAGCCCACCCACTCTCATTCACAATACTGTATCAGTTAGTTATGATGGTAGCCCACCCACTCTCATTCACAATACTGTATCAGTTAGTTATGATGGTAGCCCACCCGCCCTCATTCACAATACTGTATCAGTTAGTTATGATGGTAGCCCACCCGCTCTCATTCACAACGCTGTATCAGTTAGTTATGATGGTAGCCCACCCGCTCTCATTCACAATGCTGTATCAGTTAGTTATGATGGTAGCCCACCCACTCTCATTCACAATACTGTATCAGTTAGTTATGATGGTAGCCCACCCGCTCTCATTCACAATACTGTATCAGTTAGTTATGATGGTAGCCCACCCGCTCTCATTCACAATGCTGTATCAGTTAGTTATGATGGTAGCCCACCCGCTCTCATTCACAATACTGTATCAGTTAGTTATGATGGTAGCCCACCCACTCTCATTCACAATACTGTATCAGTTAGTTATGATGGTAGCCCACCCACTCTCATTCACAATACTGTATCAGTTAGTTATGATGGTAGCCCACCCTCTCTCATTCACAATACTGTATCAGTTAGTTATGATGGTAGCCCACCCTCTCTCATTCACAATACTGTATCAGTTAGTTATGATGGTAGCCCACCCTCTCTCATTCACAACGCTGTATCAGTTAGTTATGATGGTAGCCCACCCGCTCTCATTCACAATACTGTATCAGTTAGTTATAATGGTAGCCCACCCGCCCGCCCTCATTCACAATACTGTATCAGTTAGTTATGATGGTAGCCCACCCTCTCTCATTCACAATACTGTATCAGTTAGTTATAATGGTAGCCCACCCGCCCGCCCTCATTCACAATACTGTATCAGTTAGTTATGATGGTAGCCCACCCTCTCTCATTCACAATACTGTATCAGTTAGTTATGATGGTAGCCCACCCGCTCTCATTCACAACGCTGTATCAGTTAGTTATGATGGTAGCCCACCCTCTCTCATTCACAATACTGTATCAGTTAGTTATAATGGTAGCCCACCCGCCCGCCCTCATTCACAATACTGTATCAGTTAGTTATGATGGTAGCCCACCCTCTCTCATTCACAATACTGTATCAGTTAGTTATGATGGTAGCCCACCCGCTCTCATTCACAACGCTGTATCAGTTAGTTATGATGGTAGCCCACCCGCTCTCATTCACAATACTGTATCAGTTAGTTATGATGGTAGCCCACCCACTCTCATTCACAATACTGTATCAGTTAGTTATGATGGTAGCCCACCCGCTCTCATTCACAATACTGTATCAGTTAGTTATGATGGTAGCCCACCCACTCTCATTCACAATACTGTATCAGTTAGTTATGATGGTAGCCCACCCACTCTCATTCACAATACTGTATCAGTTAGTTATGATGGTAGCCCACCCTCTCTCATTCACAATACTGTATCAGTTAGTTATGATGGTAGCCCACCCTCTCTCATTCACAATACTGTATCAGTTAGTTATGATGGTAGCCCACCCTCTCTCATTCACAACGCTGTATCAGTTAGTTATGATGGTAGCCCACCCGCTCTCATTCACAATACTGTATCAGTTAGTTATAATGGTAGCCCACCCGCCCGCCCTCATTCACAATACTGTATCAGTTAGTTATGATGGTAGCCCACCCTCTCTCATTCACAATACTGTATCAGTTAGTTATAATGGTAGCCCACCCGCCCGCCCTCATTCACAATACTGTATCAGTTAGTTATGATGGTAGCCCACCCTCTCTCATTCACAATACTGTATCAGTTAGTTATGATGGTAGCCCACCCGCTCTCATTCACAACGCTGTATCAGTTAGTTATGATGGTAGCCCACCCTCTCTCATTCACAATACTGTATCAGTTAGTTATAATGGTAGCCCACCCGCCCGCCCTCATTCACAATACTGTATCAGTTAGTTATGATGGTAGCCCACCCTCTCTCATTCACAATACTGTATCAGTTAGTTATGATGGTAGCCCACCCGCTCTCATTCACAACGCTGTATCAGTTAGTTATGATGGTAGCCCACCCGCTCTCATTCACAATGCTGTATCAGTTAGTTATGATGGTAGCCCACCCACTCTCATTCACAATACTGTATCAGTTAGTTATGATGGTAGCCCACCCTCTCTCATTCACAATACTGTATCAGTTAGTCATGATGGTAGCCCACCCACTCTCATTCACAATACTGTATCAGTTAGTTATGATGGTAGCCCACCCTCTCTCATTCACAATGCTGTATCAGTTAGTTATGATGGTAGCCCACCCACTCTCATTCACAATGCTGTATCAGTTAGTTATGATGGTAGCCCACCCACTCTCATTCACAATGCTGTATCAGTTAGTTATGATGGTAGCCCACCCACTCTCATTCACAATGCTGTATCAGTTAGTTATGATGGTAGCCCACCCACTCTCATTCACAATACTGTATCAGTTAGTTATGATGGTAGCCCACCCGCTCTCATTCACAATACTGTATCAGTTAGTTATGATGGTAGCCCACCCTCTCTCATTCACAATACTGTATCAGTTAGTTATGATGGTAGCCCACCCTCTCTCATTCACAATGCTGTATCAGTTAGTTATGATGGTAGCCCACCCACTCTCATTCACAATACTGTATCAGTTAGTTATGATGGTAGCCCACCCTCTCTCATTCACAATGCTGTATCAGTTAGTTATGATGGTAGCCCACCCACTCTCATTCACAATACTGTATCAGTTAGTTATGATGGTAGCCCACCCTCTCTCATTCACAATGCTGTATCAGTTAGTTATGATGGTAGCCCACCCACTCTCATTCACAATACTGTATCAGTTAGTTATGATGGTAGCCCGCCCGCTCTCATTCACAACGCTGTATCAGTTAGTTATGATGGTAGCCCACCCTCTCTCATTCACAACGCTGTATCAGTCGAGCGGTGTGACACTGTTCTCAACTTGTTGCATCTTCTGGTACTCGGAACATACTGAAAGATCACACAGGAAGCGCTACAGCGTGTCACAGAAAAACTTTGACACGAGAGAGCAACACTCAGCATTATTAATGAAAGCAAAATGGAAAGTAAGCTTTCACGACACCAAGCAATTTGAAAATGTTGACAAAACCGGTGTATATGCATGCTGTATCACACTGTCTGCTTCTGCTGAACACACTTTGCTCTGTGAGGAGACTGGACCTCCATATAAAAGCTTAACTGCCCCCACCCCACATGTATGGACCTGCCAAAACCTAATTGCGTTAACATTTCATTCTAATACCTTTTAATGACTCCATTATTTGCGATTATTATACGATGTGTATATGTGTGTGTGCACCAGTGTTTTTGTCGACTAAAACTAAGACAAAAATTTTTCGTCGACTGCCTTTTTTCACTGACAAAAACTACATGGAAACTAAATGAAAACTAAGCTACTGTATGATGACTAAAACTAAGACTAAATATACTGACAATTTTGTCAACAAATAAAAACTAGATTAAAATGTTAGGAGGGGACTAGTGGACAAGAGATCCAGTATAAGTCATTTTACACTTGGTTGAATGCTGAAAATAGCCTATCTACAAGCTTGTAGATCGGCTATTATCAGCAAGTGTAAAAACAGTCATTACGACGGCATCAAGGCCCGCCAAACAATAACTACTGTGGCTTTAAACAGACAACATCAAAGCTTGACTTAAACCTCTCTTAAAGTCTCTCTTGTAGCAACAACATAGGAGTAGCTAAAAGGAATTGGACAGCCAACTAGTGCTCCACCATTCTTCACACAATGAGATTGCATACGGCAGGTGTCTGAATCTAGATCGCCATTTCGATTAACTGTGCGTGTCATGATGTTCTCCGAGCGCGCCACTAAACTGAACGGTCACTCATTGAGGGCCTAGTACTAGATTCAAATCAGGGAGTGAGAACATGAGCGAGGGAAGAAGAGGGCGAGGAAATGAGGGAGGACCATACGGAAATGAGAAAAGGAAGTGAGGATAGATAGGGAAAAAATCATCCTTTGTCATCATACTCCTGTTGCTCTCACCGACTCATCCCCATGTCCTCCTTCCTCCTCCTTCCTACTACCACACTCCTTTCTCTTTGATAGTCTCTCTCTCTCTCTCTCTCTCTCTCTCTCTCTCTCTCTCTCTCTCTCCATCTCTCTCTACCCATCGCTTCCTCTCTCTTTCTCTTAGCACCTCCAAAGCTCCAGTGTCCCTTTCCCTTCACTCTCTCTGTCTTGCCAGCCTACACACACACACACACACACACACACACACACACACACACACACACACACACACACACACACACACACACACACACACACACACACACAGTCTTTCTGCCCCACATATCTCTCTCTCTCTCTCTGTTCCGGGCAGGCTGCCATATCGTCCTCCCTCGCTAACGAGCTCTGAGTGAAAAGACTGAAAATGATATGCAATTAGCACTCAGCCGCCTCCGCGGCGCACGTGCATGCATTCTTGTGTGTGTGTGTGTGTGTGCATGCGCACAGGAAGAACCTGTCTGTGTGCACTATATGGGCAGGTGTGTTTGCGCCCAGGTCCTGGTGAATATCGGCCTAATGTTGTGTATGTGTGTGTGTGTGTGTGTGTGTGTGTGTGTGTGTGTGTGTGTGTGTGTGTGTGTGTGTGTGTGTGTGTGTGTGTGTGTGTGTGTGTGTGTGTGTGTGTGTGTGTGTGTGTGTGGTGTGGTGTGGTGTGGTGTGGTGTGTGTGTGTGCTGCCTTACACAATTGCATTCCTCGCCATGTGCCTGAATAACATGTACATTGTTTAATAGGGGAGAGGTCCTGAATGATGCAGGGGGTATATGTGTGCGCGTGTCACAGGCCAATACATTATACATCTTGGCTGGGATCTCTGCAACCCCTGGAATGTATCTCTCTGCAGCATAAATGTATCAGCTGACAAGGCTGTTCGTTTTTATGTGATTACAGTTTAACCTTTTCTGCCCTCTGGACTCTATGGCGAATATAGCTGCCTTTTAACACAATCAGTGCCGGGATTCCTTCAAAATAGAAGCTCTGGGGTGCCAGAAAGACATGTCCGCTTTTACTCTGAAAAAAAAAACGGAGAAATATTTTGCTAGCTTACCTCGGTCTCGAGTCTATTATATCGCTAGAAGCTCCAAAGCGTTCATATTTTGAACGAGAGGCATGTTGAAGTCAGAAATGAAGTGCTTAGTATATCCATCAGATCAAAACCACGGAGAGCGCCCTAGATGAGCAGATACGAGGTATTCTTTCTGCCGCGCTAACAGCTAATCGAACGGTAAGCTAATATGACTGAAGAGCGAAGCGTACGGTGGTCGAGAGTCCGACTGAAAAATAAAAAAGGGAAAAAATTCTGAATATTCTCCCCTCGCCTGATATCTTTTCGGATGCGCTAGGACGTGTACACACGTCCAATGTATCCCTCGATTGGATTTCCTAGGACGTGTGGACACGTCAGATGGACGGAAATGGTTAAAAGGGCAGCTCCATTGAAATATGTAACATTTGAAATATGTCAGCCTGATCTGTTTCTTCAGATGCATACGGTGACTCACTAGCAATGAGCACTGAGGCCTTATTTATTCTTTGAAGTCACACGGCAAAAAAGGACAATCTGGAAGCTCACAATGTGTTGCATCCGCAACGCACCTTTGGACGCGACAGTCGATTTGAGATTTGCAATCGTATACCACAGAGCATAAATTAGGCATTAGATCTTGTTGTGACCATCCGTTTGGTATTGTACAAAAACAATGTCCATAGCAAACTTGCTTCTAACGTTGCATATCTGAATCTAGATTAATTAAGGGTTATTTATGTTACCATGAGTTGAGGGAGAGAACATAGCATGGCATTGACCTAGAATACAGATAAAAGCATGTTTGGTTTTGGGAGGGGGTGGTTGTTGCTTTGAAGCTACTGTACTTAAGTACAGAATTTGTACTTAAGTACTGACTTAAGTAAAAAATATCTGTACTTACGTACAGATTTACTCCACCTCTGACTGGGGGATAAAACCTGGTGTGGTGGGACACAATTCAATTCAATTGATTGTCATGTTGACCTCAGGGATTTTAGTTGGTCATGGTGACCTGCAAGTGTGGCTGCATGCTGTCAAATGCCTCCTCACATCCCTAGATCTATTATTGTCTACAGCAGTGGTTCCCGAACTGAGTGCCCCAAAACAGCATGCAAAGCAACATTCAGTATACGTCAGTGTTGTTTTTGGCAGCACATTTTCATTTTAGTTTTAGTCATAGTCTCTTGAATAGTTTTCATTTAGTCACATTTTAGTCACCTGGAATGTTTTTGTGTTGAGTATAGTTTTAGTCGACTAAATGTCATACAATTTTAGTCGACTAAATCTACAGTTGATTTAGTCGACTAAAATGTATTTTGGTGGACCTTGATGCCGTCGTAATGACAGATTTTACACTTGCTGAAAATAGCAGATATACAAGCTCATAACGCGTCGCGCTGCTAATAATAGTCCCTTCCTAACATATTAGTCATCATAGCTTAGTTTTCATTTAGTTTCAATTTAGTTTTCGTCGGTGAAGGTAGTCGGCGGACATTTTCCATCTTAGCTTTAGTCGACAAAAACAACACCGGTATACGTGTGTATCTGGCTGCACATTTCTAAAGTTACAATTGTATGACTTTGTAATGCCAAATTGACGAATGTTCGGGAAGCCTTGGCCTATACAGCCCAGCATGCAGTCCCAATCCTGCTAAGTGCACACCAGAGTAATCTAGTGAGAGAGTGGCGACGCTAGCGTTGACTCCCATTGTAACAATGGAATGCGGAAGTGCTCATTCTATCTCAATGGGATAGTTCCAGCCATAGGAGCAATGGTTGGAACTATAGCCCATAGGCATTAGGCACCCGCTTTGCGGCGAGATCAAAGCGTGTCGCTACTCTCCTACTCTACACTCTGGTGCACACATACTTCTTTATTTAAACCCTTTCTAACTATTAGGAGCAGGTGGGCAGCCACTGAGCTGCACACGGGGAGCTGTTCAGGGGTTCCAGTGTCTCATTCTGAAGGACACGTTGATGCTAACGCTAAGAGGAGTCCAGAATGAACCAGGAATGGTCTCATTCCCTCGGAATTCCCTCCAGAGTCACTGCCTGACGGTCAGAAGGAAGTGGTACACATACAAGCTGTGGTATAACGTAACGATGTACATTTACTTAAGTACTGTAGTATAATTGTGTAGATATTTGTACTTTACTTGAGTATTTCCAATTTCCAATACTTTTACTTCTACTCCACTACATCTCAGACGCAAATATTGTACTTTTACTTTACTTTCACAACGCATTGTGAGCTTGGCTATTTTCAAAATATATATTTTTTACACATTTTGAACTTGTGGAATGGGACTTTTACTTTTAGTACTTTATCCACATTTTGATATCAATATTTTTGTACTTTTACTCAAGTACATTTTGAATTCCGGACATCTACTTGTAACAGAGTATTTTATATTGCAGTATTGATACTTTTACTTGAGTAAAACATTTGAGTACTCTTTCCACCACTGCATACATGTCCTATTGGTCTTGTCTTTTCATGTTTATTTTATGCATTACATAAGCCATACAGGTTTTACAACGACGTTGGACTAACTCAAGAAAACAAAAACTTGATTGACTGAATGAATGGAAAATAATAAATGAACTGACAGTCATAGGTGGGATGGATGGATGGATTGTTTGCTACCATGTAGGAAATGTAATTATACAACAGGTCGTTTCGAGGAAGCAATCTGATTGGTTGAAACGGCCTTCTAGCCGTGGTTGAAACGAGCACCACTCCACACCTAATCAAAACAAAGAATTCAGCTGCTCTGTTTTCCCAGAGCGCAGCAAACTCGGTGGCTAGGCTAGCTAGTTTCTTGGGACATTTGTGGTCGTAGTGACTACATCTGTCATCTTAGTTTTAAGGGTAACTGTTGTATAATTGCAATATTACACAAGAGGGTGTGGTTTAACGTGATTATTGCCACTTCAGTGACGCTTGCGGAACTCGACTATGTCTCGTTCCTGACTGCATCACTGTCGTGGCAATAATCACATTACCCTCTCGTGTAATATATATATATTAATTCAAGTACAGGAGAAGGCACTGTCAGTAGACACTCAGAAATCCCCAGCCAGAGGTTAGAAAAGCATAATTTATGCACAACATTCTCTGGAGTTTCCTGTTTTTCGCCAGATTGGCAGAAAAGAAAGTTGCCCACTATTCAGAAGCCCTTAGAACCATACAAGCACCGTTGCAAGAAGGACAACATAGACAGAATTATGCTTACTGTCATAAAAGATTAATATTTTGCTCCTGGTACATAAAATGGAGCTTAAAATAATATTTAAAGTGAGTCATGAGCAAGGCAGAAGTTTATCTTACTGCAGGGTGTTCCAAATTAAAGTCAAAGGCTCTGCAATATACTTTGCTTGATTCTACAAATGTCTTCTAAACCCTGACAGTTTTCTGAAAAACGTATATTTCATGTCAAGGACCCCCAAATTTATATTTATTTGGCCGCCGACCCCCATCTCAAAAAGTCCCCCGGATTAAAACAAAAGAGTTAAAACTTGTTTTCTGAAGAAGAAGAAGAAGATATAAAGATTTGCACACATTCTTACATTCTTTTCTAAAAGCCAAAGTATATGATATGGTTAAAGTGGTTAAAATGATTTAGCTGAAATCTAAAATGATCTACAGTGCTGTACCTAGTCTACTATACAAACTGAATTAAAATTGACAAATGAAATCACTGAACCCATGCCTAAACATGAATGGGAAATTGACTTTAAAACATTTCTGGGGTCATTTTCACAACTACTCTGACTTTTGTGTGCACCCCGGGCATTTTTTTTATTTTTTTTAAGTTGCTTGATTTAATATTTAGATATTTGACATTCATTCGTTGAAACACATTTATCAACTAAAATGAAGGTCTCCCGTTAGCAGCACAATATCAATCACCAGAAGCAGGTGTTTTCAATTAGTCTAACCCTGGAGTTTGAAATGTAATGGGCTTATAGGAGGGGGTTTTGATCAAAGGAATATCAAATGTATACATGTATATATTCTGAGATGCACAGTTAATAATTGTTCATGGGGTTTTAGAAAGCCGCTATATAAGTTGAAGTTATAATTATAATTATTATTATTAGTAGACACCCCAGAAATTTGATTGGTCAGAGTAGCTTTGCATGCGTGTGTTCATCATCAAGGGACAAATGTTGCTGCAGGCCTTTTAATTTGTCTGAGTCAAATTATTATACAATGTATTTCCTGAGTCCTGGAAGGGACCTCATTCAATCACCTCGCGGTACGTGTCTAATATTGAAAAATTGTACATGAACTAAAAATCACACCCGTGTGAACTGAGTGGTGCAACTCCCCTCTCCCTCTGCCCCCCTCTCTCTCTCTCTCTCTCTCTCTCTCTCTCTCTCATATTAGCAGGCAACAGTGCAGCACTATCTATCTCTGTTTCTGGCACAACAGCGCCACTTTTGCCCCTACTGGTACTCATAGTCACATAGTCGTCACATAGGTTAGGACGGACATTGCTGTTCCTTGGAGTGGTTGCACCACTCAAAAACTGGACGGAACTTGATAACAACACAGAACGTCTGATGCCAAATGTTTGACTGGGCACTCGGCAAAATACTCAGGATTGTCCCATTTTCTGCTGGAATGTCTCTATTTGCATAATATGCAAATTAATCTTGTATTGTGTTTGTTGTCTTGATAATGACACCAAAGGTTGCAGATGTTTAGCTTTATTCCTGCAAATAGTGTTGTGACCAGTGATCAGTTTTTGAATATTCTCTCCTTCTGCACTACTGTAGATCCTTCTGTTTTTTTCACAGTACAGTAGAGCAGCAGTGTGATTACCTGAACACACATTTAATTGTGGATCAGTGGCAGAAAGGCATGCATGAAAATAACATACGTCACCTTCAGTATTAGCCTGGCACTCAGTCTGAATTTTCATTTCGTTTCACTTTCACTATTCAGACTGAAAGCCCTCCCCACGGCAGCAGTTTATGGGATGGGTGTCGTCAAAGCGGCAGTCTTCGGTGATTGGTTCATACCAACCAATCAGAATAGTAGGAAAGCAGATTACGTTGTCAATCATGAGGCTATGGCTAACCCGTTTGCTAACCAAACAAACACAGCCAACGAGTGCTACTATCATGTAAACAAAAGTGGTAAAATATGTCGGATGATGATGTTTATAAAACCTCTCGTGTCTGTAAAACTATTTATCATACGTCGATTTAATAGCCAGATTGATACGGTCGTGAGTTACCGCAGTGGGGGCAGCCATGTTTGTTGTCTAACGCTGTTGATTGACGGGGCTGATGGCCAATCAGGTGAATCAGCTGCTGCGATCGGATTTCCGAACGACACTGACGCAGCCGTAGGCAGAGACTCCAGACCTGAATCGCTAGAACATATTTTCTTACTGGGTGCGGCTAGCGATTCAGGCCTGGAGCCAGGCTACTTCCGTATTGGTGCCATCTTTGTTTTGGCTTCATTTTGCAAAAGCTGGTGGCGCACTTGTAAAGATTTGGCTTTTGGCGTGGTGTTAGGTATGGGTATAATGTTTTCAAAAAGCTGTGCAAACGTATTGGTTTGCACAGACTCAAATATTAGACACTTATAGGTATGGTTGAAAACCAAAATAGTTGATGAGTGAATGAATTAACACAATTTACAAACTGTCACTATAATAGCCAAAGACAATTGTGGCCCAATGCAAAACCTGTAATTCACTAAGAAAAACAAAAATCACACCCGTGTGACGTGAGTGGTGCAACTCCGTGTGGGGGTCCCCCGGAAGTTCCAGACCCACGGGGATGCGCCCAGGGTGCCGGCCCGGTTCCGGCGAGCCGCCCCGCGTCCGCAACGGTCGAGAAATGACTGTGTGTGTGTGTGTGTGTGTGTGTGTGTGTGTGTGTGTGTGTGTGTGTGTGTGTGTGTGTGTGTGTGTGTGTGTGTGTGTGTGTGTGTGTGTGTGTGTGTGTGTGTGTGTGTGTGTGTGTGTGTGTGTGTGTGCAGTCATCATATATACAGTTAGAGTGTGTGTGTGTGTGTGCGTGCGTGCGTGCGTGCGTGCGTGCGTGCGCTAGGTTGCGCAACAGTGACACTTGGAGGTGAAAACCAACCAAACGCTATTTTCATGCTCGGACAGAGCCAGGGACCCAGGGACACACATAGCGGTCTATAGGAGTGGTTGCACCACTCAAAAACAACCACACCCATATTCATGGAGCTTTTTAATGAAAACATAAAATTAGCATCTCTTGAAGCTATAGTGGAGCAGGGATCAGCTTTACTCTGGCACTTATCACCCCGACCTCATGCATAATAATTGTCCTTGCGCAAGGCCAGAATGTGAATGTAGGCTAATGGAGATGTTATGATTCAACAGCCAAATAGCACTGCTTAGATAGTGCCCAGAAATAACTGCTCATTTGCTAATGTCTCTCCCTGCTGTCTCTCTGGCTCCCTTCAGCACAGACACACTGTACCGTTGTGCCCAGTTGTGTGTCCATGTGTGCACCTGGTAATTGATGTCAGGGCATCTTGTGTGTGTGTGTGTGTGTGTGTGTGTGTGTGTGTGTGTGTGTGTGTGTGTGTGTGTGTGTGTGTGTGTGTGTGTGTGTGTGTGTGTGTGTGTGTGTGTGTGTGTGTGTGTGTGTGTGTGTGTGTGTGTGTGTGTGTGTGTGTGTGTGTGTGTTTGTGTGTGCGCGTGCGTACAAGCTTGTAGGTCGGCTATTTTCAAATTCTTTTGTACACACTTTAAACTTGTGAAATGGGACATTGTGCAATATGAGTAGTATGAGTACATTCTGATACAGATACCTTTTGTACTTTTAATCTTGAGTACATTTTGAATACGGGACTTCTACTTGTAACGACTACATTGCAGTATTTATACTAGCAATAATATGTCAAACGCTCCCCAAAAAAATTTAGTCTCTGTGACACATCTAGGTGCCACAATCTGCATTCAAATATGTTCCTAGAAGCTTTGTCATTGGTCGAAAAATAACCCCGGACGAAATGACTAACCAATCAGGAAGTGGACAGGCAAATCGACCAATGCCAAAGCTTAAATCTTTGAATGCAGATTGCGGCCCCTAGATGTGTTACAGAGACTACATTGTTTTTGGGAGCATTACTAATTTTCCAGCTCTCTTCTCTTCTCTTCTCTTCTCTTCTCTTCTCTTCTCTTCTCTTCTCTTCTCTTCTCTTCTCTTCTCTTCTCTTCTCTTCTCATGGAGTTGTCCAAGTTAAGGCAAAGCAGCTTGCAACATACTGTTCAATCTCCTCCATTATAGGCAGTCGACCTATTTGGAGGAGAAGGTGCTTTCTTTCTGTACCCACGATTCTTCCCAGGTGTTGGTAATATGACAGACTAAAGTGACTAATGTGCATGTGTTGCTTATATTCTGTACATGTAAGGCTTGTTTGGATTCAATCACAGAGACACATACAACTCTTTGTGCCCTCGATAATGTATTTCATAAATGTGTATTCAGACGTCTTATGCACACCTGTATGCTCTGAGGCGGGTGTGCGTAGGCAGGGCTCAAATAAAGTTTGTATTGCAAGTGCAGACCGTGTGCGGGTCTTTGTACACTTTATGTGCATTCTTCGGAGTATAAACTTTTAAGTCAAGTAATTTACTCTCTCTCTCTCTCTCTTTCCCTCCGGCCTACCACTCTCTCTCTCTCCTACCTCTTCTCCTACCAGTGTGGACCTGGTGCACGCCCAGCTCCGTATATGCGAGGGCCACAGCCTCCCCGAGCTGGGTCTGAAGCAGGAGAAGATCAGGGTGAACGGCAGCGCCATCCAGTGCCGAGTGACCACCGAGGACCCGGCCAGAGGCTTCCAGCCAGACACGGGCCGCATTGAGGTAGGGGCGGGCCGCCTGGCGCTTCACGCTTTCACCTTTGCTTTTTCTTTGGTTGTTTTGTGCCAGAAATGCTCCCTCGTAGACGGCCCACCGCACCATATACCCACTCACACGTCGTCCACTGAATGCATTTTTCGAGCCGAGGTTTGTTGGTGGACAGAGTTGCACAAGCGTTGCAGCAAGCTCTTCAGACAATGTCATTTTTTTTCCAAGAGTTGTAATTATGTAATAATAATGACTCATACAAAGCATTTCACGAGCTCTGTATGTTTCCCGCACGCACGCACGCACGCACGCACGCACGCACGCACGCACGCACGCACGCACGCACGCACGCACGCACGCACGCACGCACGCACGCACGCACGCACGCACGCACGCACGCACGCACGCACGCACGCAGACACACACACACACACACACACACACACACACACACACACACACAACCCCATCATAACAAGGTGGGTCAGACTTTAATAAGCAGACAACGCGGTGTGCACTACAGTGTGTGTGAACAGCAATTCACACAAATACTGTACCTACCACCCGCATTAGGCGGCAAGTAGCTACAAGTAGCTACAAGTATAGACTGGTGGTGAAGGCTTTTGTGTTGTTGTTTACTAGAATTTCGCGGGCCTTCGGCCCGCTCATCCCAGAGTTGCGTTGCCCCGCGTTGCGATACAGAAGTCCACAGATACAGAAGTGCACAGTGACACGCGTTGTATGCAGCTGTTTTGTGTTGCAGCGCGCGTGTAGTGTTGTTATCCATATATGCGCCTCGGTTCGTCCCGTTTGTTCCACGCCAGGTGTCGACGCAGTCGTTGGCGCAAATTTCGTATTATTTTAACTGTGTATGTAATCGCGGCTAGTAGCACACTTTTTTTTTTAGGAGCACGATGAAAAGTTATGAAATAATGTGTTTGAGGGCCCTCCTATATACAGCTTTAGTCCCCACACGTCTCAATATTTGCCATTGACAAAGAACAGAGAAATTAGGTCGAAATGCCGCTAAATATGACGTAAATTAAAATGTATTATATATATATGTTTTTTTAATTGAATGTAAATACTTTACTTATAAAAAAACCTGGCAACCCGCACCCCGCGGTCATTTTCCGCTAACCGGAGCGGTGCTCCCTAGCCTGCTGGAGGGGTTCACATCATCCCATGCAGCCTCGAGAGGAAAAAGAAGGAAAATAAATGCAGCCTTGAGGCTACCTACCAATGTGGTGTTGTGGAGCTTGATCACCTCCTCCTCCTCCTTTTCTCCCCAAATTGCCAATCCCAATAAATGCAAAAGTTGCCTAGTGTGAATACTTCCACAGCCTAAGTAGTAAAGGATAAACTCTCAGTCTTCTCCGAAATCGGTCAATGTTTGTCAACTCAGCACGTGTTGACAACGCATAGTAAACAGAAGCCGTATGTGTGTCACACCAAAAGTGGTGACCTATAGAATCCTGTACATAGAAGCATCACGCAATCGTCTCCCTCCCTGTGTGGGTCACGTGGTGGGCTCTGAGCAAATGGGAGAGGGAATGTAGTGTTGCCAGGTCCGCGTATTGTAAGCGAGTGGTAGTGTGTGTAAGTAGCGTGTTGAATGGCATTTTTTCTGTGGTTGTTTTCATAGACGTGGCAACAAATTAGGCGGGGGTGTCGGTGCTTGTGGCGTGTTTGTGTTTATGATTGATATTGATATTGTTTGCGAGTGTGGACGGGAGCCGGCTTTTGTGGCAGTGCGATGACAATTTTTACGCGGGTGGTGTCGAGTGTGGCCGTGCGGCGCGACATGAGGAGATAGGGAACGAACGACGCGGAGGGTAAGTGTGTGACGTGTTAGTGTGTTGTTGCAGTGTGTGTTGCAGCGTGTTGCAGCGTGTCAGTGACGTAGTAGCTGGTGACTTTCTTTTCGTGGTTAGCTTTTGGGGACACCTTTTCAAATGTATAATAGATTGTATATGTGAGCATTTGCTTGCATATGGGTGGTGAACTTGAAAAATAAAGTGCCCCCTTTGAAAAAAAGGAAGGCCCCCCTGCTGATTATTCCCTGGAGACGGCACTGATGGTTGTTTGTACAGGATGACCTGACCACCATTTTGAATGTTTTTCTTCCCATAACCGTTAGCCCAGACTCCATAATGCTTCCTTAAGGCACCCTGCACACGAAGGCATGTTACCTGCTGTGCATTGTCGTGTGCTCTAGTACAAAACGATGTCCGTTGTTGGTTACGTGCTGTAGGACCATCATTTTGCCTTACTGAATTTGCAGGTTTTGATGTTTGAGAGGATAATTTCTGTGCCAGATACTTTACAGTTGCACAGGCTTTGATTTTGAGAAAATAGGAAGTATAGGTTTCAATGTGTCCTGTGCAGCGGTCCCTGGCGCAGTGGGAATAGAGGACGATTCTAAAAAATGTCTTCTAAATCCTGACAGTTTTCTGATGATGATGTCAGTAGTCCCCCCAAGGACCCCCAGTATTATCTGTATTTGGCCGCGGACCCCCATCTGAAAATATGTTGTTTCAGGGAATAATACATATACAGTATTCAACGATTTCCGCCACATTCTCATGATTTTCCAAAAATAGCAGATCTACAAGCTCGTAGTGCGCCACTCGGTGGCGCGCTATGAGCTTGTAGATCTGCTATTTTTCAACACATAAAGCATAACATAATGCTTAAAACACCAAAAGGGCTTCCCGCCCAGTATGTGTTATTTGAGTGCCTTACTGATAAGGGCACACAGTCCTTTATGATGTGCTTCATGAAACATTAGTTGAGAGTTAAGAGCGTCATGACCTTCAGTCTGGGACGCTATTGAGTGATTGGAAGAAACACACGACTAATGGAGCTAATGGATAAGATGGGGAATTCTCTCTTTGTTGTTTTGTACGTAATAATCCACTCAAAGGTCAAATAGGTATAGCTAGGAATAGAGCGAGATGGCATGTTACGATGAATGTTGTTTTTTATGAACAATAACCACATTATAACAACAAAAACCACATTATAGAAACACTTAACAACACTCCTCTGAAACAGGTTGATGACTACAAGTATTTGGGTTCATATAGCTTACTGTATATCTAGTATAACTAGGAAGGGTATGGCATGGTCAACCTGCGATGACATGCATAAGATCTGGCCATCCCAGCTTAGTAAAATGTTCAAACTAAGTACAAATATTTAGGACGACCGTTGAGCCGATTCTACTCTATGGCTCCGAGACAGGGACACTTTCAAAAAATTTGAGAAACGGTTGGCTGGCACCTTCTAATGAGAGCGCAAAATCTGTCTTGGAAGAGCCACCCATCGACTAATCTAATTTACGGTAACCTTCCCCGTGTTTTTTCACTAGTCCGATCCAGAAGAGCACAGTTTGCCGGCCACTGCTACAGAGCTGACAATTATACTGTAGGTTATATCTTCCCTTCTTCTCTGGAGTCCTGCCTCAAAGCAGACCAGAGGTAGAAAACTGTCGTTCCCTGATGTCATCGCTAGGTACACATGCATCAGTAAGCAGGAACTGGGGATGGCAATGAAGGACCGGAAAGTATGGCGTGGCATTGTGAAATACATGCTGATGTTTTTATGAATATAATTAGACATATCAATACATTTACAGTAAATTAAACAGTAAGCCAGGGGTGGGCAAGCTTTAGGTTCTGGTGGCAACAAGTGCAGGGTCATCACTGGCACTGGAAGTCCCTCACATTTGTATGTAAATTCCATTTGTATCTACATTTTGTGCCAACACATGGCACAAAAAGGTTGCAGACTACTAACAAATACATCAGTGAGTGCACACATTCATTCATTCAATTCAAGTTTTATTTATTCTCAAAATTACACTGAGTAATTCAACTCATATTCAGTGTCGTCGATCATATGAAAAAACATCACAATACAGTACATCATAACATCAGGAAAAGGAAAACAAAAGGTTTACATGCAAACACCTTTTTAGACATGCATTACACACACACACACACACACACACACACACACACACACACACACACACACACACACACACACACACACACACACACACACACACACACACACACACACACACACACACACACACACGCGCACACACAGCATGAAGAGCAGTACAGTGACTGGAACTCACAACTGTCCTCCAGTCAACAAAACGCTGCTGCTGCTGTCAATGGCGTGCAAGTGATGCACATGAATCTCTGCACGCACATACACTCACGCACGTGCACGCACACACACACACACACACACACACACACACACACACACACACACACACACACACACACACACACACACACACACACACACGTGTAGCATAGACTATGGGCTTGGACACACACAGACCGTACATGCATGTATGCAGAAGCATGCACACGCTTGGTGCCTCGGGCCTTCTGAAACCCACATGCCATAATACTGCATGTCAGACTCAGAAAGCGGTATACCAGCGGATGACTGATCTCCGAGGGTTCTCCATGCGTGTGTGTGCATCTGTTGGTGTCTGTTGTTGATTTACTTCCAAGAAACATTCATTTTATATATATATATATATATATATATATATATATACACACACACACACAGTGGTGGAAAGTAACTAAGCACTTTTACTTAAGTACTGTACTTAAGTACAATTTTGAGGTATTTGTACTTTACTTGAGTATTTCTAATTTCCAATACTTTTACTTCTACTCCACTACATCTCAGAGCCACAATTTGTACTTTTACTCCACTACAAGTATTTGAAAACTTTAGTTACTAGTTACTTTGGAGATTTAAATTTTGATTAGAAAACATACATTAACCACTTCAACCCTATACATTTTGACCATTTGAAAATAGCCGATCTACAAGCTCACAATGCGTCTCGACGCGACGCATTGTGAGATTGTAGATCTGCTATTTTCAATAGATTTTGTACACATTTATTTTTTTCTTTCCATGTCCAGTTGCCATTATTTTATGTTCATGGTGTCCTGCTCTATGGGAGCGTGTGAATTATGTTATCAGGGAACTGCACTTAGACTGTTCCATTTGGTCGAGCCAAAAGGTTGACTTCTAAAACATGTTCGGTGGAGCGTTTGTTCCCCACTGGTTTGGAGAGCCCAGTTCCCATATACTGAGGTCAGAATATATTCCCTCTGACCCCATTAAAATAGTATAAACACCATATCGATTTGTAAAGGGACAGAAAACATTGCAGCCTTGAAGGCAAGCTGCTCATTGGACTGTGGCTTGTTAGGACTGCCCAGGAGTATTGGTTATCTTTCCACCATCATGTTGTGCTTCTGCAGGTCACAAAAGTTTGGAAACGTATGGAACTGTGAAATGACCTGTACAATAAATAATGGGAATGTGGGAGATTTGTCTTGAACAAAAGTCTGAAGGTTTTGACCATAGGGAATACAAGTTGATAACAACATACACAAACACAAATATATATTTGATGTGATTTCTGCCCGAATGTCAAACTTTCAATCTGGACAACATTTCTGATTCATGTCAAGGACCCCAAAAATATGACATTGGCCCCATCTGAAAATAATGTTGTTCCAGGGACCCTCCCAGTAGCAAAGATTTGAGTTAAAAACTCGCTCTGTAACAATATATATTCAAAGATTTCAGACACATTTTCACGATTTTTCTAAAATAGCAGACCTACAAGCTTTCTCAATGAAGCATAATTATGCTTATTTATTCCACTTCCGGGTTCAGACCAAACATTCATGCAGAGACAACCATGCCAACCAGGCGTATACTTTGTTGTACGACATTGTCAAACGCCAACAGTAGCTGATCTACAATCTCATGAATGAGCTCGTAAAACAATGGGAAACAAGTTGGATGGATGGATGGATGGATGGATGGATTTTATTTTGTCATTGAACACTGTTTACACACATGTACAACAAAATTGATCTGTTGGCATCACTCCAATGCAGTACAAAAGTAATCATAATGTGTTAGTAGTAGCACCCAGTAGGTACCAGTAATAAAAAGCAGTAAGAAATAAACAGTGTATGTACAGTCAGTGAAGAGTTCATGTTTTTGAACCGGGGGGGGGGAGGGGGACGACGACTCTATCTCTTGGTCAGAGAGTTCAAGAGGACAATGACTGAGGGGAAGAAGCTGTTTCTGGATCTGGTGGTTGAAGTCTTGAGGCATCTGTAGCCTTTTCTCCTCTGTGAATGGGAGGGGTGGAACAGTGTTGGGAATAATGGCAAACTAACTTGTTTGCCATTATTCCCATTTAAATTCACAAAACCATGTTGATGTGACAGTTATCCCAGATCAATGTAAATGCTTAATTTTCAACATCGTTTTTGTGTATTTAGTTCCTCACTGCAGGTTTGTTCTCTATACCGTTTTGGTTGGATTGCGTAGATTTGTCGCCATTACACCATCCCCGGGAGTTTTTACACATCAAACAGACGCAGGGAAATCCACATAATAGATTCCATGAACTAAGAGGCTTAAGAGAGAGTGATTGTGTGTGTGTGTGTGTGTGTGTGTGTGTGTGTGTGTGTGTGTGTGTGTGTGTGTGTGTGTGTGTGTGTGTGTGTGTGTGTGTGTGTGTGTGTGTGTGTGTGTGTGTGTGTGTGTGTGTGTGTGTGTGTGTGTGTGTGTGTGTGTGTGTGTGTGTGTGTGTGCACGCATGGGAACGTTTTGTCTCTCCGTGGCATATCTTCTGAGGATGTGTGTGAGACGGGGCCCATGATGTTCTTTGACAGCAGTCACACATGAGAAGACTACAGAGGTCACCTTATGAGTTCTGTATCTCTCTTCTCCCTGCTGGGTGCTCTCCCTCCCCTCCTCTCCCCTGTGAGGTCTGATCCCTCCATGTTTTTTTCCCTGCCGGGTCCTTTCGCCCTTCACCTTCAGACAGACACAGTACACACACACTGCATGCACACACACACACACATATGCGCTTGCGTGCGCTTCAAGTTTCACTTCGTTAGCGCATCCTCCAACCCTCTCCATCCGTTATCCATTTTCACAAATGTTTGTCAGGTTTATTACGGCATGCCGCTGCTTTATATGAAAACAATAAAACAACTCGTCAAAGCCCATGTCAACAACTAGCCAGTAAGGCAGCACCAAACGTCAAGCAGTCCTCCATCCTGTCAAAGTAAATCAGATCACTGACACATCCCCCTGCTGATCCGACACTCCAGAAAATTGGAGAATTTTGTCCTGGGGGCCTTTGGTTGGTGTACTGAACTTAAGCTCTGCATAGAATATCCGAGGGGTTTACATACGGTAGGTTTGGATTTGCTGAGGGGAAAACCCATGCCTCTGCTCTTGATACCCCCCGCCTCCCCATGTGACCATGCATTTGGGAAATCTAGATTGTAGACTTGATTCAGATAATATCACAATTGGAATAAAATATCTATACCGTATTCACCCATCTCAGCTATTTCACAAATGGAACCCCAGGCTATTACAGATTCAATTCAATCTACCGGATGCCTAGAGAAGGCCCATCGCCGAAATGTCGCCTTAATACAAGTTGTCCTTATTGTGCAAGCGAAGACGGTGTGTGTGTGTGTGTGTGTGTGGGTGGTTTATTTCATTTTATATTCATTACAGATTCAATCTTAAATCTCCTGAGCTGTTCCTCGGATAATTCCAAACCTGTTTTTGTTGTCCCGGCCGGCTGGGTGCAGCAGCTACAGCTGACGTTGTTGCCTAGTAACCCCCTCGCTGTAGCAACGACAAGCCCTGCTGCCCGCATCTCGCCAACTACACGTTCTCATCCAAATTCCTCCGCCAGCCCCGCTCGCTGCCTTGGCTTGGCACTGTAAATGGCTGCACACACACACACACACTGCAGACAGCTGTTCCACCTCCATGTTTGTTTACAATACAGCCGCCTCTGTGATCCCATGAGCAGCCAAGGGGCCAGTGAGGCGCTCCAACGTTGAAGCTCTGGGCCCTAGTGGTAAGAGGAAGGACTGCAGGCGGACCCGTGAACGGACACGTAGGACCATCACTCCCTACGTCACCCATACGTCACCCCGGACCTCAAATTTGAGGTCCGGAGGAGGTACTTCCGGCAGTCTTCCGGGTGCTTCAAAACGCCACTGAGCAACTTCATCGAAATGAATAGCTTGGGGGCGGGGCTAGTGCTCCAGTTCGGTCTCTATCCTTTATATACTCTATGGGTGCAGCGTGGCTCCACTCTGGCACTTACTAGTGTTTTGTAGTTTGTGACGCACCCGTTATTTCTCTAACGCTGTTGTGTGTATTTATTTTAAGCACATGCACCCTTGCGTCCCTTTTTCTGGGCATGTCATGATAGGCGAACATTTGGGCGCAAATAGGCAAACATTTTGTCAAGTGGGCGATCTACACTTCTCTCACAATGCGAAGAGACAAAGTTATTTTTTCTAACGCTGTTGTGTGTATTTATTATAAGCACATGCACCCTAGCGTCCCTTTTTCTGGGCATGTCATGATAGGCGAACATTTGGGCGCAAATAGGCAAACATTTTGTCAAATGGCCGATCTACACTTCTCTTCTCACAATGCGAAGAGACGAATATATTTAGTCTAGTGGGAATAAAATGCTTGGGCCCAGACGTCCGTACATGCTGTACTTCATTGAGCTTTGGGGACGCCGGGTTTGAGTGTTTGAAACTTCTATAGACTATAGAGACGTCCGCCTTTTAGAAACATGCTTTTGTAAAACAAAAGCATGTTCAGAAGTGACTAGCTGACTATTTTTGGGACCAGTCATTACAGGCGAACATTTTCAGAACTTTTCAAAATCTTCTTCAAACATCCTATATATTAAAATGTTGCTAATGGGAGACCTCTGACATCACTCTCACTCAGTCATAACCCATGTATACCGTAGGTCTAAATGTAGACCCATGTTGTCTATAGGGCCACATTGACCGCTATGCCCATATATGGTCATGTGCATACCGACTTCAAGTCGTTGGGATATGGTAGTCATAATGCATTATAGCACATGTGCCGTTCCACTGAGCTTATAATGCATTATGACTAGTATGACCAGCACTTATATTACGTTATAAACATTGTTATAAATGTGATTATAAATTATAATGCATTATAGACCCAACCGTTTAAGTAAAGTGTGAATTCTCCTACAGCTGTCTTATCCGGAAACAACAGTGGAGAGAGAATCCTATACAAGTATTACTCAATTCACCAAATGGACCCATAATATGTCCATTTGGTTAAATTTGTAAATTAACAGTGATTTTTACAATATCAATTGTGGCCCCAGAGATTGAAATGCCATTAAATGGGGGTCCGTAGACTAATGCATGTGAAACTGGGGGTCCATGAAATTAATGTTTCGGAATCACTGCTGTAAAAATCTTATGGGTATGGGGGGGGTCCCTGGCATAGCTTTTCAAATGGGGGTCCGTGGGCTAATGAGTGTCAATTTGGGGTCCTTGTTGACGTGAAAAAGTTTGAGAACCCCTGAGGTATATGATATTCCTCCATGCTCTCCGGTCTTGCGGCCTCTGATTCGGTTGTTGCCATGACAGCCCTTTTCCTCCTCCTCCTCCTCCTCCGTCTGTTCAGTGCTTGGTATGCTCAGGCACTTCCAGGCCAGCCTCTCCAACCCCCTGCATATGATCTGAATAGTCATTCTCAACACATTCTCCCATGCATTCTAATTGGGTTAACCCATTTAGGCCTGACGTCGAAATTAAAAAAAACATTTAAAATCCTGACAGTTTTCTGAAATACCTCATGTTTCTGTATCAGTGGTGCACCATATTTCACAGGACACCAAAAAGTATATGTAATTGGCCCCATCTAAAAATATGTTATTCCAGGAACCCCTCAGAAGCAAAGCTTTGAGTTTAAAACGTTCGCTCTGAAAGAATATATATTCAAATGGGTTAACTCCCGGGCTGGTGAACATTTGAGAGATGAGAAAAAATGAACAACATTAAACAAATAAAACATAATTAATGTTCCTGAAGGACCCCCCCCCTGTAACTCCTAGCCTGGCTAATAAACCAGACCGAATCAGCCGTTGGCAAAAAAAAATTGCCCACCGGCGGATTATGGTCTGGAGAGGCTCAATTGTATGCCCATTTCCTACACCAGAGAACTGGTGTGGCCAATTGGGACACGGTATGCAATATGGGCAGGCTTTGGTACAGTGACGTTCAATGCTTGAGACCTTTGACTGACAGTAGCTCTGACCAATTGCGTCAAAGAGAAAATGTTTTGAACCCGTCCCCCCGGGAAACAAGATCCATACACAGCATCTTCAGACTCAAATACCACACGACAGTGTGTTTTGAATCTGGCTTATTAGCCAGGCTATGTAACTCCCTCCAGGAGTTGATCTATGGAACAACAGTCGGTGCCAGATTTCTGTTCTGCACACTGCCAGTAGGTTACAGTTCCCTCCCGCTAATTGTTTGTCCACAATATGTTTTATACTTTTTGAAATATTTAGCTTAGATTTCATGTAACAGTAAAGTCAATTTGGGGGCTCAGGTTGTGCTGAAACTCTGCCCATATTGGCCATATGCTTATAATTATATTTCTCTTCCTTTCCTGTATACCTATATGGTATATATTTAATCGCATATATTTCTGGGCTCATACTTTTCTCCTTTCTTTCTCTCCCTGTGTCTCTCCATCCACCCCGACCGCTTTATCCCCCCCGACCGCTTTATCCCCCCCATCTCAATCTCTCACACCTCCCGTCTCCTCCTATCCCTAGTCGCTCCACACCCTTTCACGCCATCTCTCTTTCATCATCTCTTCTCTCTTCACGCCTCTCTCTTCTCTCTCTCTTCTCTCTCTTCTCTCTCTTCTCTCTCTTCTCTCTCTTCTCTCTCTCTCTGGAGTACACAACCCTCCTCCACCACCACCACCACCACCTTTCCTCTCTCCATACATTATGAATGAGAACCAAAATAATAAACACAGAAAACAAAGGCGCGAGGCATAAACAGACTGGGTGAACAGGAATGAATAAGTCATTACCGAAGGACTCAAGTGAGGTCAAGTGCTGAGATCAAGGACGGTTTGGAGGAAGAGGCATACAGGGCGCCGTGTGTGTTCAAAGCTGCTCGCCATGCTGTATAGGTGTTGTGGCCGTGGCAGTGTTGTTTTCGTCGACTAATACTATGACGAAAAGTGTTCGTCGACTACCTTTTTTCACTGACGAAAACTAAATGAAAACTAAGCTATGATGACTAAAACTGAGACTAAATATACTGACATTTTCGTCAACAAATAAAAACTAGACTAAAATGTTAGGAAGGGACCCAGTAGAGAAGAGATCCAGTATAAGTCATTTTACACTTGGTTGCATGCTGAACATAGCCGATCTCACAACGCATCGCGCTGCGACGCGTTGTGAGCTTGTAGAGTGTGTAAAAACAGCCATTACGACAAAAATACATTTTAGTCGACTAAATCAACTGTAGATTTAGTCAACTCTTATGATATTTAGTCGACTAAAACTAGACTAACACTAAGACATTCCACGTGACTAAAATGTGACTAAAACTAAAACTATTCAAGAGACTGCTGCCAAAAACAACACTGTGGCCGTGGCAGCAGCAGGATGCATACTGCAGTGGTTCCCAAAGTGGGGTCCGGGGACCCCTAGGGGTCCTCGAGGGAGTTCCAGGGTCCCCAGCTAAATAATAGTTTGGAATCAAATGGAATGGACCCTTATGGAGGGTATGTAACTCTGAGAGTGTACACATGGAACCAAATGGACCTAACCCCCCCTTTGATTTGGGTGGGGCTAAGGTTATAGGCATGGTTTTGACTGTGTTAAACTTAAGCATGGTTTTGACTGTGTTAAACGTAAGCATGGTTTTGACTGTGTTAAACTTATTAGGCATGGTTTTGACTGTGTTAAACTTATTAGGCATGGTTTTGACTGTTAAACCTAGGTATGGTTTTGACTGTGTTAAAGGAGCATTCAGTGATTTGGGTGATTTGGAAAACCACCCAGTCCGCCCCGGTAACAAAATGTGCACATGCACAGTTTGCACACGCTCTACAGTGGGGGGAAGTGCAACAGCATGTGCACCAAGGCCCGCCCCCACACATGATTGGAGGAAGGCCCCTTTCATCCTGATTGGATGAAGGCTTTGCCACCCGCCACCAAAACTGAAACTAGGGATTTTTGACCCCATGGGCTCACTGGGGACAGGGAGGAACTCCGTATATGGTCAGCACACTCTATAGTAGGGAGGATTATCCAAATAAAAAGAAAAAATAAGTGATATTTGAATGAAGCGAAATCACTGAATATACCTTTAAACCTAGGCATGGTTTTGACTGTGTTAAACTATAGGCATGGTTTTGACTGTGTTAAACCTAGGCATGGTTTTGACTGTGTTAAACCTAGGCATGGTTTTGACTGTGTTAAACCTAGGCATGGTTTCGGTGGGGATAGGTGTAGTTTTGTCTGTAGTGTCATATTACACTCCCTGTTAGAAAGCCCTCTGGGCTAACTCTTCCAAATGCATATCTATGACTCGTGGGCGAGGTGAGCTTGCCTGCATGTTATTGCTATTTCCTTTTTTAAACCGTGCACCTCGTACACATCTATTTGACTTTCATTCAATTTCATTTATCCCATTCTGGGCGGGGAACCCCTTTTGGTGTTTAAGAAAAATCGTAAAATGTGTCGCAAATCTTTGAATATATATTCTTTCAGAGCGAGCGTTTTTAACTCAAATCTTTGCTTCTGGGAAGGTCCTTGGAACAACATATTTTGAGATGGGGGGTCGGTGGCCAAATACATATAATTCTAGGGGTCCTTGACATGAAAATGTTTAAGAACGACTGACATAGAAACATGAGGTTTTTCAGAAAACTGTCAGGATTTAGAAGACATTTTGTAGAATCGTCCTCAGGTCTAAATGGGTTATTATATCCACTGCTATTTTAACTGCCTCATCATCCCATTCCCATTCCTACCTCAAACCATTTATACAGCTCATATTGACATATCATGTTCTTCTCTTCCTTTCTTTCTGTCCCCCTCTCGGTGCTTGCCACGACCAAGCATTCCACTCACTTGATTAGGGAAGTCTGTGAAGTGACAATAAAACGTTAAGTTCAGTTGATAGGCATACCTGAAAAGACAGAGAAATGTTAAGCCCTTTCATATTCATATGCTTTTTGCTGGAAGGAGAAACAACTGTGCTGAAGGTCCTGGTGAAGAAGTCCCCTCTTGTAAAAGAAAAAGTCACTTTTAATGACAAAGCCCCTCTTCTATATATATATACTGTATATATAAATCTCCTTTTTAAAATAAAACGTTTTGTCTTTAACATAAACTCAGCACTTTAATAAAGAGTTGTCTCTTTAAAAGAAAACCCCTACTTTAAAAAGATCTAGAAGTGACATGATTCTGCCTGTTAGCATTGTTCACGCGCCATGCTGCCACATAATGTACGAGTGCCCCTTAAAAAGAAAATTGGATGGAAGTCACTGAATTAATTCAAAAAAATTGGATGCATTTTGTGTCCAACGGTTCCCATTGCTTATACATACTTGTAGCACTGACACGAAAGCGAGCCTTGTCAAGTTGTCATGAATGGTTTGTTTTAAATTGGCTGCGGAACATAGAGAGAGGCATTGTGGGTCGTATAGCGCACGACTGATTTAACCCATTTTGGGCGGGGAACCCCTTTTGGTGTTAGCATTATGTTATGCTTTAGCTATTGAAAAATAGCAGATCTACAAGCTCATAGCGCGCCACCGAGTGGCGCCGCTACGAGCTTGTAGGTCTGCTATTTTTGAAAAATCGAAGAACGACTGACATAGAAACATAGCTTTTTCAGAAAACTGTCAGGTTGTAGAAGACATTTTTAGAATCTAATCTCAGGTCAAAATGGATTAAGGAGACAGGGATGTAAGGAAGCAATGACATGCAAAGACATTCAGAGGAAAACAAAGTGCAACATTGCTGGGGGGGGGGGGGGGGGGGGGGTAATAGAAAAAGTGTTGAGGTTAAATAAGGTGATCATGGCTGCAGACAAGCGAACAAATCACCACTCTGAAGTGAAGTCATGACTCGAGTGGGGTGCTGCTGGGTGGGAGGAACTGATATCGGAGAGAGAGAGAGAGAGAGATGGATAGTTAACTTTATGTAGCCTGGAGGAGAGAATGGAAAGGGATTAAGTTGAAATATTAAAAAGGAGAACCTGACCCTGGAGAACCTGACCCTGATGTCTTCTTCTCTTCACCTGACACTTGAGTTGGAAAGGGATAATGCACTGACTCAAACACGCTCTATATACAGTACACACTGGAAGCGTTTGCAGAATCACAACGGGGAACACACTGTACATGTCATGTGAGTATCGCTCACGGAAGCGTGCACCTTGCTTTTGTGCGATGTAGCGGGAAATCAACGTTAACCCATTCTGCGCGGGAACCCCCTTTTGGTGTTTTAAGCATTATGTTATGCTTTAGCTGTTGAAAAATAGCAGATCTACAAGCTCATAGCGCGGCACCGAGTGCCGCGCTATGAACTTGTAGGTCTGCTATTTTTGAAAAATCATGAAAATGTGGCGCAAATCTTTGTGTGTATATATATATATATATATATATATATATTCTTTCAGACATTTTTAACTCAAATCTTTGCTTCTGGCGGGGTCCCTGGAACAACATATTTTCAGATGGGGGTAGGTGGCCAAATACATATAATTCTAGGGGTCCTTCACGTGAAATAGTTTGAGAACCACTGACATATAGAAACATGGGTTTTTCAAGAAAACTGTCAGGATTTAGAAGACATTTGTAGAAACGTTCTCAGGTCTAAATGGGTTAAGCGGCTGCCGGGTGATGCAGGGCTAGAGTACACGTGTGGGCAGCACTTGCGTCAGTGCAACAGCCCATTGAAAGAAAAGCAGATGCGTTCAGACGGCAGGCTATACACGGTACGTCAGACAGCCGACAAAGACCACGGCTTAACCCATTTAGGCCTGACCTCGAAATTCAAAAAAAATCCTCCAGTTTTCTGAAATAAATATTTTCACGATTTTTCAAAAATAGCAGACCTACAAGCTCGTAGTGCGCCACTCGGTGGCGCGCTATGAGCTTGTAGATCTGCTATTTTTCAATAGCTAAATTATAACAATAATGTTTAAAACACCAAAAGGGGTTCCCGCCCAAAATGGCTTAATGTCGAGGTATAGTTGGTGACATTGGAAATTGTTTTTGAGCTCTGCAACAGTGCATTTTCTATTACGGATATGTCCATTTCATTATGATGCATATTGCATTTCCCCATGCTGTGTTTCTGGTGCATTGTACAAGCCTATATACCCCCCTGCATCGTCTCAGCTCACAATGGAATTGTACAGCAGACACGGAACACAAAATACTGTATAGACTAGACCTAAAACTGTCATCAATCTCATCTCATGTGAAATCAATTCAACCCTTTGTCAAGTCCCGCCCATGGTTGTGGCCCTCTTCGCACCCATTGGTTGCTGTTTGTGTGTGTGCGCGCACTTGTGCAGTAAAATAGGTGTCATGTCTCTGTCTATATCTGGGAGCATCAACAAGGGACCAACACTCGGCCTCCCTTTGTCTGTCCATCCATCTATATCCTCAGCTATCCATCAATCTCTCTCTCTCTCTCTCTCTCTCTCTCTCTCTCGCTCTCTCCCTGTGGATCTCTCCGTCTGTCACCTGTAACGAATCACTCCATCATGGACAGGCAGCCATCTCTCTTTTTGTCTCCACTGCTCTCCCTTCTTATCTATTTCCCTCATCTTCTTCTCCCCCCTCCCCTATATTACTGACCTTACCTTTCTCTTCCCCTCCACACCTTCCAAGTTTCCTTTCATTGCTCACCGTGGTTCCCTCTCTCTTCCTTTTCCACAGCATTCTTTGTCATCCTGCCCTTTACCCACTGCTAAACCTCTATCAATCTCCTCCCTCCCTCCATCCCTCTCTCTCCTTCTTCATCCCTCTATACATCAGTGGTTTTCAAGCCTTTTTCCTATCAAGGCCCATTATTTTTTGGGCATTTGAGCCACGGTCCACCATTTGATGACATTTAGTCTCTCAGACCCAAAACTTAGCCCAGTGGTTCCCAAACGTTTTTCGTGTCAAGGACCCCCAAATCAACATTTATTAGGCCACGGACCCCCCCATTTGAAAACATATGCCAGTGACCCCGATAAGGGAGGATTTTTACGGCTCTAGCAGCACCACCTGAAACCCCCTCAAGGAGTGGACCACTGGCACTGATGTAAATAGGTTTTCAATGTCATGAGTCCCGGGATGCAGGGATGGTCTTTTAGATGAGTCCCACTTCAACGACGTTAGGAGCATTTAACTACCTATTATATATTTCATTGTACTGTATATGGTTATAATGTGGTTATATTCATGTAGAAAAGGCAGAAGAAGAAATGATTATTATAACTAAAGCTATAGCAAAATAAACTAGAATAAAAAA